>NW_024722227.1:3441819-3489319 GCF_018991925.1 Homarus americanus
CAGTAACACCAGTACAGCAGTAACACCAGTACAGCAGTAACACCAGCAGACCAGTAACACCAGCATAGCAGTAACACCAGTAACACCAGCACAGCAGTAACACACAGCAGTAACACCAGCACAGCAGTAACACCAGCACAGCAGCAGAACCATTCAAGAATAACAACAACAGGAACAAGAGCGTCAGTGTAGCAACAGCGGAGTGGAGAGTTCAGTGAGGGCGATGGTGGTGTACTTTTCCTCTACTGTGTTGAGGATGGTGGAGGCAGGAGCGCGACGGAGCGAGGTCCCGAGAATGTTAGGAGCTAATCAGTGAAATACGTTCTTGTTTTATTTACTGGTGATTACCCACTAGTTATGGATATTAAAACCAGCCCAGAGACAGTACAGGATAGAACACTTGGATGAAAATGAATGAATTATTATCTTAGGTAATTTAGAAGCAGGTACACGGAAGGTGAGGTACAGAAATATATTAAACTGAAGAAAAACTCTCAGATTGTCTTCAAGTCAATAAGAAAAAAAAATAAGAAAAAAATTAAAGAGAAGTCAATAAATTATACCGATGCAGTAAATAAACACGACACGATTCCAAGAAACTTGAATCAGTTTCTGAAGGGAAGAACCGTCGTTGGCTAGCAGTGGAAGCTTTGAGGTGTAGTATAGTGTTACGCTTCCCGGCATGGATACACACACTTACCTCCAACACTGTCACTCACTCTCTCTACCACACACACACACACACACACACGCAAGAGGTACCAGCGCCAACTAACAAGGTCAAAGGTGTATCGTATAATACCTTGTGAGTGGCGCCTGTGTCACACCATGCACCACCGCCACCCCTGACACAAGCAACTCCTAGTAACTACCCTCTGTTCCCTGCTGCCATACTTCATTCTACCTATCATGCTTCACTCTACCTATCATGCTTCATTCTACCTATCATGCTTCATTCTACCTGTCATGCTTCATTCTACCTATCATGCTTCACTCTACCTATCATGCTTCATTCTACCTATCATGCTTCATTCTACCTATCATGCTTCATTCTACCTATCATGCTTCACTCTACCTATCATGCTTCATTCTACCTATCCCGATTCACTCTACCTATCATGCTTCATTCTACCTATCATGCTTCATTCTACCTATCATGCTTCATTCTACCTATCATGCTTCACTCTACCTATCATGCTTCATTCTACCTATCCCGATTCACTCTACCTATCATGCTTCATTCTACCTATCATGCTTCATTCTACCTATCATGCTTCACTCTACCTATCATACTTCATTCTACCTATCCTGATTCACTCTACCTATCATACTTCATTCTACCTAACAGGCTTCTCAACTCTTTCCTACCATCATTCTTTTTCCACATTTCCTCAACTCTTTACTCCCCGCCTCCTCGTCCAAATTCACCAAATGTCTTCCTCATCTCCCCACACAACCACCTTCTTTCTCCCCCATCTCTCTCCATCTCCCCATGGTAACCCTTCCATTTTTCCACCCCCATATAACCTTTCCTTCTCCCTCATCTCCCCACCTCCCCAAACAACCTAACCCCTCCCTCCCTCCCTCCCTCCCTCCCTCACACTCACCTCCTGTTGCCTCGCTCAGGTGAATAAATTATCCATATAAAATTACCATATTTAAATAAGACATAAAGCAATGAAAACCTCGGTTGAATAATAATAATTAAATACACCTATAATATACCTGCTTGAAATTTGAATATTAAAACCTCCCAATTAAAAGAAAATTAAGCAAAGAAACCAAGAGGGTAGGAGGGGGTAGGAGGGAGTGGCAAGTGATGATTAATGATAACACACCTGGTGAGAGAAATAGGAATGTAAAAGACCCTAATTAAAGGTAAAAGGTGAACTAATAAACCATCAATAGGAAACAGGTAGAATAATGATAACTATAATAAGGGTTCACGACGGAAATTAATGTGGTAAAAGAGTACATGATAACTCAACATGATAACTGCAGGGGTCTTAACACACACAAAAAGTAAACTAGTATGTATTAACTAAAGATAACTTATACCGACCTACCTACCTACCTACCTACTCTCTCCCTACCTCTCCCCCATGAGTGTTTGAGATAGGTAAAAAAAAATATATATATAAAAATTGTTGTTTAAATTGACAACTAATTTGACACTCTCTGGGGTAGGGGGTGAGTTGTTGTGTTAAGGTGAGGTAACTACACTCTTTCTCAATCACTGTATCTCATCTCTTTATTTTCGTTTCATTGTCTTTATTTATTATTGTGATTATTTGTCGTATTGTTGTTATTGTACAGGCATTATTTTTTTTTTCATTTACTTCGTGTTGTTGGTTTTTTTTTCATTATTATCAATTATCATTATTATTCTTATTATTATTCTTAGTGATATAATTATAAGTGTTATTACGGATAATAGTTAATATTTTTTTTTTACGATTATAACAATTATTCGTCTGCTATTCAGAATCTAATTACTATTGTCAGATTTGTTTTTCGTTCCTATTAAATATTGTCATTTATTTCTCTATTATTGATCTATTTACTGAGGGTATGAGCGAGGCCCAGCACCAGAGGCTGGCCTGTGTTAACCCCCGGAGATTTAACGTCAATAACTCACACGGTAAGGCGGCTGTGGCCTGTAATTCCCGCCTCACACAGTGTTCCCGCTCCGCCTGGCTCCCTCCCGGTGGACGGACGCGTGTGCTTGATGGTGTCTGACTCTCCTCCTGCTGGCCAACGTCTGCTGTCTTTACTACCACACATTATTACCTACTAGATTCTTTACACTCGGCAGGGGTGATATGCCTCTTCCCTCTCTCTATAGTACCCTTCCTCTCTTCCTCTCCTTCCCTCTCCTTCCCTCTCCCCCTCCCTCTCTTCCTCTCCTTCCCTCTCCCCCTCCCTCTCTCCCTCTCTCTCTCTCCATCACCCATCACACACACTCTCTACTCACCCCAGAAGAAGATAATGACATAAATATTTTTGTGAACTCAGTACGGTATTAGTGTGTGTGTGTGTGTGTGTGTGTGTGTGTGTGTGTGTGTGTGTGTGTGTGTGTGTGTGTGTGTGTGTGTGTGTGTGTGTGTGTGTGTGTGTGTGTGTGTGTGTGTGTGTGTGTGTGTGTGTGTGTGTGTGTGTGTGTGTTTAGGGGAGAAAGATGTGAGAAAAAGGAAAATGCAGATGGGCCGAGGTGGAGAGGAGATGAAGGAAGAGTTAAGAGGTAAAAAAGAAAAGGGAAGGTAAGGCACAGAGAAGGAGGAGAAAGAAAAAGAAGATGATGACTAAGGAAGAAGAGGAGGAGGAAGAAGAAGGAAGTGTATTAAGGAAATAGATGTGAGACAGAGAAGAGGATAATAATGAAGATAAGAATAACATAGAAGGAAATCACGTATAGGAGGCAAAGAAATGATGAAGAAGGAGGAAGAAGAGGGAGAAGAGGAGGAGGAGGAAGAAGAAGATTTAGTGTAATAGCGAAATGCAATGTATACAAATAAGTATACGTGAGAGAGAAGAGCAGGAGGAAGAATAAGAGGAAGAAGAGGAAGAGGAGGAAGAGGAAGAGTAGTAGAAAGAAGAAGACGAAGGAAGAAACGACATGTAAAAAAGTGTAAAAGGAGGAGGAGGAGGGAGGAGGAAGAGGAGGAGGAGGAGGAGGAGGAGGAGGAGGAGGTGAGGAGGGAGGAGGAGGAGGAGGAGGAGGAGGAGGAGGAGACGGTAGAGTGTAGGCGGGGCCAGGTGACGCCTCATTACGTTCACTCTGTAATAACCTCGCCGACCCACGCCCACAACACGCCCGCAGGACACCTTGCCTACGGGGGCGGGAGGCAGACGAGGAGGAGGAGGAGAGGGAGGGAGGGAGGGAGATAGAGAGAGGGGGGGGTGAAACTGAGAAATTTACATCTAATGAAGTTGTGAGAAAGAGTAAGATCTTTCTCACACACACACATTTACTTTTCATATGTGGGAATATACTGTACATGTTAAAAAAAATAAGACTATTAACTTATAAGTAAATGAAAAGTAAATAGTGATCTAAAGTGAAGAGAAAGAACAAATTACATCAATACTTTTTTTTTTACTTTCTATGAATCGAAAGTAAGAGTCAAAGGAAAGTTTATAACATTACGGAATCTTGCTATACGAATTACATCATTATTATCTACATTCCTCAGTCGTGTCTAGTTTCATTTCATCCATCTTAGATTCATTCCAGTTCCGGTATTCCCATTATTTCCATTCCTAGACCCATTCAACCAGCCCGAGACCTGCCCAGGTAGATTGAAACTTTGGCTAATTACACCCCAACCACTCCAACAAACTACCCAATTACAGCCTAACGATCCTGACACCCGTTGGTTACCCTAACTGTTAATTATGAAGTGTTAAACGAGCCTGAAATGGTTAGTAATGGGATGGAGAGGTAGACAAGCGTGACCACAAATTCTGAGACGTGAATTTGAGGGATGGGACTGAGGTGTGGCTGAGTGTGGGCTTGACGCTTGAGCGGACGCGGCCCTGAGGTCTCTCCCTGAATTGGAAAGTTGTTTGGTGTTGTCTTCTCCTCCCTTGTCTTCTAACTGTTTTATTCACTTTTTTTTTTACATTTTTCTTTGTTATTTATATTTTGTGTATCTTTTTATCGCTATTGTTTTGTTAACTTTATAGTGTGTGATAGTTGTGTCAGCATCACACCTCAGGCTGAAGGATGTGGTGTGTGTAGGATGCTGTTCCTCCCTCTCTTTCCTTCCCTCCCTCCCTTTCCTTCCCTCCTTTCTCTCTTCCCTCTCTGCCTTCCTTCTCCTCCACCTTCCCCCTTCATACCTTCATTTCCCCCTCCTTCTCTCCTTTGCTCCCTCTTCCTCCTCCCTTTCCTTCCCTCCTTTCCTCCCTTCCTCTCTCCCTCTTCCTTCCTTCCTCTGCCTTCCCCCCCCTTACTTCCTTACCTTCATTTCCCCCCTCCTTCTCTCCCTTTGCTCCCTCCTTCCCTCCCCCCTCCTTCCTTCCCTCCCTCCTTCCTTCCGTCCCTCCTTCCCACCACCCATTAAAGTCTCCACTCCTACACACTATAACCCCCCACAGATCAAACTCGATATCAGATAACGTCGACTATACCGTAACTTTACTCGAACACAAAAACAAACACTAACAAACAGATTATAATGTATTGGTAAACTAAAACAGACACACAGGTAAGGTGGGTGCAGGGTGGGTGCAGGGTGGGTGCAGGGTGGGTGCAGGGTGGTCCAAGCCTCATACACCACCGCTCACCTGCCCGAGGTATGAGTGACAAGAAGCACGAATTATCACACCTCAAGGAAACTGTGCAGGTAAACTTCTGTCGTGATTTAATTATGATTTGAAAGATGTTAATAATGTTTAGTTCTACTTGGTTCACAGCTGTTACAAAGATAAATTTTTTATTTTTATTTTAACACTCGTAGCATTTTTTTTTTAATGCTATAATCTATATGTAAACTAATATTGAATTTTAACAAATTTCTCACAAGGGTCATCCATACGAAGCTTGATAAATATATTGGCTAGTTCTAAACACACATACTCAGGTTGAGCAGCGGATGACCGATGACCACCGGAGTTAAAACAAACGAACAAATGCAGAGTGAAGGACAGACACTGGGCAGACGAGGAGGACGAGGGAGGTACCACACACACACACACACACGTGACGGTGAATATGTTTACCTCCAGACAGGTCCTAACGGTGACACCTAACCGTGTTTGTTTTAGTTCAGCACGACACCTCTTCCCCTCCACCCCACCCCACGCCCCCTCACACCCCATCCCACCCCATCCCATCCCACTCGGTCCAACCACCTCCCATGTCCACACCACTCACGTCCATCACACACCAGTCATGCTCACAACACCCTGCACACACCAGCACCTCGGCTACCACCACTACCATCATCTCTACTTCTACCACCACAGCCACCATTACTTTCACCTCCTACCCTTCACACCTCCCTCACTTCCCCCCTACCCCGTCCCCTACCTCTTCCCCCTCCCCCTCCTCTCTCTCTCCCCACTTACCTACCCTCTCTCTCCCTGGGTCGGCTAAGAGTCCCCAGATTAGTGAGTAGCGGGAGGTATTTAAGCCAATAATAAGAGGGTGGGAAGCGAGCACAGGTAATGATTGGTGGAGAACACAGATACCTGGCCTTGAGTGATGAAGAAAAATAATAATCACAGAAGAAAAGTAAAATATGGAGAGTCTTAGTGGTTTTTTTAGACGATACTGTGGCACCCGAATCACTTCAGAAAAAGATTGTAGGTGTTAATTTATGATATTACTCGTATTTGTTTCATAATAAAGACAATATGTGCCAGAATAAGTAGCCAGAATAAGTGCCAGATACAGTATACGTAGTGCCAGATACAGTATTCATAGTGCCATCAACATAATATACATATAATTGAATATAGAATAGTATTATCTATAATTATAATATACCTGCCTTTCTATATGGAGTCAGATCACTATAGCAGGTTAAGCATATACTTGATACCAGTTCCTATGTTGGCTATATTATACATTCGAGTAATTAATATAGTCATTTTAACAGTAAGATAGAAATTTATTATAACACGATAATAATGTGTACTGAATATATAATGTACAATAACATGATATCAGCGTATTATAGGTACAACAGTTGACTAATAGGTTGATAGAAGTATAATGAATGTATGATGATTGAATGTATTGTATAATGAGGCTTTAACGTGTACCTAGACACTCACAGATTTTGGCTATAATTATAATAGAGGAATATTAAGGAACATCTTAGGGGGAAGTTAACGGACGATGATAATAACGGACGGTGGTGATAACGGACGACGATGGACGGTGATAGGACGGTGATGATAACGGACGACGATAGATTAAAAAAAATAACGGACGGGGTTAATAACGAACGACAATATACGCTTAAAATAACGGACGGGGTTAATAACGGACGACAATATACGCTCAAAATAACGGACGGGGTTAATAACGGACGACGATATACACTTCAAATAACAGACGGTGACAATAACGGATGACAATAGAAGATAAAAAACTTATTCTCACACGTTAAAGAGATAGCAAGATAGAGAGTTACAAAGGCAATCTCAACACTGTATGATAACCGGTACAGTAAGTCAATTATATAGTGATAAGATAACAGGTGTATAATGATAAGAGTATGTTAGATGTATAATGATAAGAGTAGGTCCTATGTCAGATGTATAGAGTAACTAGCATAACAGGTGTATAATGATTAGAGTATGTCAGTTGTATAATGATAAGAATAGGTCCAATGTCAGATGTATAGAGTAACAAGCATAACAGATGTATAAAGAGAAAGTCAGTTGTACAATGATAAGAGTAGGTCCTCAGTCAGATGTATAGAGCAACAAGCATAACAGGTGTATAATGATAAGAGTGAGTCCTAAGTCAGATGTATAGAGTAACAAGCATAACAGGTGTATAATGATAAGAGTAGGACCTAAGTCAGATGTATAGAGTAACAAGCATAACAGACTGTATAATGATAAGAGTAAGCCAGATGTATAATGATAAGAGTAGACCCTATGTCAGATGTATAGAGTAACAAGCATAACAGATGTATAATGATAAGCGTAGACCCTATGTCAGATGTATAATGATAAGAGTAGACCCTGTGTCAGATGTATAATGATAAGCGTAAGTCAGTGTAGAATAAGAAAAGCGAGTAATTCAATGGTATAACAATAATAATATATCATAGGAGCAATAACAAGGCAGCCGAGAGATGGTTGATGGGATGAGAATATAATTGACGTCTCTAGATACCTGAGTGTTTTCATGGGACGTAAATACTGACCTCTTTATACCTAGTTATTATGGACGTGTGTGTGTGTGTGTGTGTGTGTGTGTGTGTGTGTGTGTGTGTGTGTGTGTGTGTGTGTGTGTGTGTGTGTGTGTGTGTGTGTGTGTGTACGGCGAAACACATTAACACAGACAAAACTAACAAATATATACATAGCCAGAGAGAGAGAGAGGAGAGAGAGAGAGAGAGAGAGAGAGAGAGAGAGAGAGAGAGAGAGAGAGAGAGAGAGAGAGAAAATGAGATAAGAACTGAAGCCTAATTAACGTTACACCTGTGCTACCAACACCTGCCTCACACAACAGGTAAGGGCAGGTGTTGGTCTACCAGTCTGCTTGATAACCGCTAAATCCAATACCCTACCTTTATATATACAGCAAGAATGATTTGTCTTATGGTAGAATGATGTATGTCAGTGTGTACCTCTCTGTGTATATCTGAGTGAAGGTTAACTCCTATGCGTCTACACCAGAGAGACTGCGTAATGACTCGCTCGCTATATTAAGATTAAGTATACAGTCCACGTGCTTGCTGGTGGGTATGGGGGATCTGATTAGCTCTTGCGTCTATAGTAAACTTGTTATGGATACAAAGATTCTATTTATTTTGAGGGGGAGAGGGCAATTTATAATCAAGGTCCTTACGTCCCAGAGATAAATAATTTTCTTATATGTAACCTCACTCATATTACCGCACACTTATAGAGGAACATAATGTTTACAGGGTGATGGGGATATTTTTTTCTGAAAGTTGCCACAGAGAATCTAATATTTCACCAAGACGGAGGAAAAAATACCTTCACACATCAACCGTCAGGACAGAAGACTCCCCCAGAAACTCATGAATTAGAAATCCTTAAGAGCTCCTGCAGACTGTGGGCCATCCTTCAGGTGTTACATGGTTGTTACACACACACACACACACACACACACACACACAGTGGTCGAGGAAGACACTCACAGCTCTATGGTCACCGGACTTGATCAAGGTGTAGGTCTAGTCAAGTTTAGATAAAGTAAGAGGCTAACTCAGGCGAAGGTCAGAGATAAGTGCCTTTGATGCTGGCCGGGTCTTGTAGTTAAACAGCCTCACTATACAGCAGCCATAAGAACTTAAGGTACAATACCACTCGTCACATGAATGGATTCCACGTGGACTGACTACGTTGCCAAGTCTCCCAGGTAGATTCCATCACTGCTGACAGCTCTGCCAAACTTCGTGGGTGGACTACACAAATATTGACAGCCCTGCCAAAGCTGCCAGCCTGGACTACAGACAATTTGACAGTGCTCCAAAACCTTTCAGCTGGGGAGAGATGAGCTGGGTCCGCAGCCTGGGTTTGACAGGTGAGCCCCACTTGATAACACGTTAGCCGACACCTCCAACACCTGCACCAGACCAGCCAGGCACGGAACACCAGAGTCGGCCCAGCACAGCGGTATACCCGGGGTGAAGTAGAACTCACACTCCCAGTACTCTACCACATGAAAGTCATCTTAATGGAGTCTGAGTGCTTATGAAGAGGGTGATAGTCATGGTGGTAATATCTAGTGAGCTGTGCAGGGCTGTAAGAGCAAGAGGGACATTGGTGGAGATGAACAGAAGGGTCAGTGATGGGGAGAAACACTTCCTCCAGGTACACTCAGAGGGAAGCTTCTGGAGTGGCTGCAGTACATGACTGGTGTAGGACACAAGTGGCTGTTCTGTGTTACATTTGCCTGACACGCTGAAACACACACGCACCTCCACCACAGATATATGACAGGACCTCAATCTCAATTTAAGCAATTTATGAATATCTGTAAAGATATTTAAGGCATTTTTTACCTTACATTTCCTTTGTTCAGGAATGTATGATTATTAATGAACGAGATGCTGACAAAATTCTATTTATTATTAAATACACACACACACACACACACACACACCACACACACACACATATATATATACACACATATACATATATATATATATATATATATATATATATATATATATATATATATATATATATATATATATATATATATATATATATATATATATATATATATATATATATATATATATATATATATTATATGTAGATGATAATAGAAGCGTCTTCCTCGTTACTATTTAAATAAATCTACATTGTTACGATTCCAGAAAGGTTGAGGCATCACTGCCACAAAGAAGTTCAGGAAACAAAACGTCAGCATAATCACTGTCATCATGACGAGAGAGAGAGAAAAAATCCAAGTGATGGTCAGGTTGGTGGCGGTAAACCCCTACTGGCAACTGTGGTGGTTGGGATGCATGGCTTAAGACGGAAGGTGCCGCGGGCAGTGTGGAGGGCCGGCCAGGTACTTGTATTATAACTAGTATCAATAATGATCAGGTGTAGGTGGGAGGGTAACTACAGGCCGGGGACACCACCACCCATACTCCTCACCTCCTAACCTTACAACTAAGTGCGGCCGTCAGACTCAAACCACGACCTTGCTCCACTGTTCTCCCGGCCATGTCCACCTAACTGTTTCTCGCCCAGAGCGCCTCTTTGTCCAGCTCCTACCCTTTACTTTAATCTTTTTTTTTACATTATGACCACCATTATCTTTTTTTTAGCTCCTGCGGCTCCGAGGAAGGAAACTCTTATGATAAGTTTGGTGTCATTGCATGTACAGTATGTATATATATATAATTTATGTATTTTGGTATGTTTGTGTATAAATATGTATGCAAATGAGATGGATAAATATAAACGGATTATACTCAAAGACACTTGCCACACTTATGGCCAACATCTTGAAAAACTAGAGTTGTGTGTAAAATTTATCCAGTAACTGTACGTGTAGGAAGGTATTACAAAGGCTTACATACATACATACATACATACATACATACATACATACATACATACGTACATAATAAATAATAGTTGCCCCTCGTGTATTGAGGATGGCCGGCCCAAGGGCCACCTAGGCGTGAATTTGTTTAAGGTGTAGAAGCTGTCGCCAACACAACAACCACACCCTGAGTTAACGATCTGCATGACCCAGTGTCAAGGAATAGTCCGAGAAGACCGGACAACTCGCCAACTGCACTGGCTAACCATTACCCCGGAACACGCCCATACATACATACATACACACATACATACACATTACACACATGCACACAGTAAAACGCACACACGATTGACATAAAACACACATACACACACATACACACACATACACACACACAGACACACTAATAGTACATGGACACATACATACAACAACACTTATACACACGCATATAGATACACACACACACACACACACACACACACAAACTCACGCACGGTCACACAAACAGACACTCACGCCAGCACCTACCATAAACCTCAGCCCAAGGTCTAGGAAGGGAAGGAGGTGCATAATAAATAATGTACCAGTAAAGTCTATATTTTTTATTTTACTTTATTTTAATATTTTATTTTTAATTTATTTCGCTGTTTCTTTTTTATTATTTATTTCATTTTAAAGTAATGTTTATTTTTTTTATTAATCTTTATATATTGATTTATTTCTTGACTTCAACTTTATTTATTTATTTATTTATTTAGTGTCTCCTTATTCTCTCTCTCTCTCTCTCTCTCTCTCTCTCTCTCTCTCTCTCTCTCTCTCTCTCTCATACAGGTAGAGACACACCAGACAAAAGTGGACATAGATATATACAGAACCGAGACTTGTACACACACACACACACACACACACACACACACACACACACACACACACACACACACACACACACACACACAGGAACGTCCCTAAGCAAGCAATTAGTAGCCCAGAGAGACCACTCTGAAACACACTGTACAGTTTAATCTAATTTGCCTGTTAACACACACCTTCTGATGTAGTCTCCTCCACCCCGCCCATCTCTCTGTGGGGGAGGGGGAGGGGGGGGAAGAAGGGAGAGTGGGGAGGAGAGAGTGAGAGGAGAGGAGGAGAGAGAGTGGAGATGAGGGAGAGAGAGAGGGGGATGAAGAAGGGTAAGGTGGGGAGAGCGGGGGGGGAGGGAGGGGGGAGAGAGGGAGAGAGGGGAGAGAGAGTGAGGAGGGAGAGGTAGGGGGGAGAGAGTGAGGGAGGGAGAGTAAGAGAGAGGAGGGAGGAGGGAGAGGGAGAGTGGAGAGAGTAAGAGGGAGGGAGAGAGTGAGAGGGAGGGAGAGAGGAGAGAGTAAGGAGGGAGAGTGGAGAGGGAGAGAGTAGGAAGTGAGAGAGTAAGAGAGAGGGAGAGAGTAAGGGAGAGGGAGAGAGAGGAAGGAGAGGGAGAGAGGGAGAGGGAGAGAGTAAGAGATATAGAAGAGACGAGAAGACAGAAGTAAATGGATAACAGAAAGAAACAGAAAAAAACGGAGGTCGTGTGGACTCTTCCGTTGGGCCATGGGTGGGTGGTCGTGGGTGGGTGGATGGGTGGTCGTGGGTGGGTGGATGGGTGGCTCTGGGTGGGTGGATGGGTGGTTTAGGCGGATGTGCCCTGGGTGGGTAGGTAAGCAGGTGGGCCTTGGTTGAGTGGGTGGATAGGTCTCCTTAACCACCACCACCACATCCACCCTCACCACCACCACCCTCACCACCACCATCACCACCACATCCACCCTCACCACCACCATCACCACCACCACCCTCATCACCACCATCACCACCACCACCCTCACCACCACCATCACCACCACCACCCTCACCACCACCATCACCACATCCACCACCATCACCACCACCCTAACAGGAAGCACCAAAAATGGGTAATTGAAGCTTAGGGTTCGAAAATCTGAAACGCCTCAGGCTGGTGGAGTTTATCGGAGAAACGCGCCATTTGTTTGCCGTCTCGACTACGATTTAATTGGGGAAGAATTACTCAACGGGTAAATTGTGTGAGAGGGTTTGGTGAACGCCCAACACGGACATTAGCGCCAACTCTGCATACATTTACGCTCTAGTCACGCTCACAAAAATTATATGTGATTATACAAATGGCGGTATTGGGTTCGATCTTATTGCAGGGCATGAAGCGAGGCGCGGGGTGCGAGTCCACTTTTTGACGTTCCGCCGCGTTAACGTGATGTTCACTTGTTTTAGTGGGTGTTTTTTTTTCTTCTTATTGTGAGTTATTGATGTTTGAAATGTGAGTCGTATTTTATTTATCTTATTATTTTACCTTTATCATGACGCTTTATTATTATTATTATTATTATACCCCATCCACCAGAAGGTTACAGAGGGTATTATTATCTGTCTCTCCCTCAGGTCCACCCATCCTTGTACCGACCGCCCGTGCTGACTTATCAAGGTGTTCACTATATCATAATAACTCAACAATTCTCCGTGAGAGACTTGAACAGAACGACACACCTGGCGGAAGAGCCTCTATGTGTCGGGTCAGTTTAGTCATCTCTCGTCTTGAAAACTCAGCGGACATGAATTACAAACATTTATACGTAATACAAATAGTAGTGTGTCATGTATGGTGTGCTTCAGGTGTTAGCGATCGTCACAACATTAACTCTACAGTACTGTGAAGATAAACACTTGCCATACGTGTAACAGGAAATCAAACTACATTTACCTATAACGTTTACTGTCTAATCCTGTAGTCTAAGAAGGTACAGTACACTCAGATAGTGTACCGTCTCGCTGACAGAGTATTGCCTTCTAGGTGTACTGAGCCGTCCTTCACGAGGTGTTTTGACAAATAGACATGACAGGTGGTATATGTCTGGTCGCCCTGGGTGGGCTGGCTCAGGTAGACTGTCGTGAATGGCTGAAATATTGCAGTTTTCACAGAGTCTCTTACAACCTCTAATTCACCTGCATCTACCTGTCGGGGGTTTCATTACACCTTTTATAAACATTTCACAAAAGATCTTCTTGAGTTCTTTCATTCTGTAAACTTTATTGGTGAAGGTTTCTGCTGCCTTGTTAGTGAGGGTATACTCTTTTTTAATTAAACCTAATAATTAGCTATCTATCTATCTTTCAATCTACGTGTGTGTGTGTGTGTATGTGTGTGTGTGTGTGTGTGTGAACGGTGACCACGTGTATGTAGAGACTTAAGGCGTAGTGAGGGAGGAATGACCACGGTGTCGTCTAGGCTCTAGGGTAACACTGTGTGGCTTGGTACACGTTGTCCCCAGGTGAGAATGTCTCAGTGAACTACTTATTGTGTTCTCCTCATAGACATAAGACACAAACACGTATATTTAATAAGAGAAAATATCTACATAATCAATATATTAATTATGTATGATAATTTTAAAGATAAAGGTTAAGTAATCGATACATAGTTTACTACAAAGGTGTTTATAAATATTTCTCCCCCGACAGTTTCCCAAATTCTTACATTACGAAAACCACTTAAACATTACATTAAATCTAAGTTCCTATATTAACTAAGAGAGACAACTTTATAAAGCACTTGTGACCGTCAGATTCTCTAACCTAACCTAACCTATTAGGCTTAAGTCTTAATTGGTTTCAAACACAATGGTTAGGTTAGGTTAGATTAGGTTAGGTTAGGTGTTGGTAGTTGTTGTAGTTGGGTTTAGTTGTGGGAGTTAGGTTGTAGGTTGTGGTTGGGTTGTTGGTTGTTAGGTTAGGGTAGTTGGGTTGGTTGTTGTAGGTTGGGTTGGTTGGTTGGTTGAGTTGGGTTAGATTAGTTAGGGTTAGTTAGGTTAGTTTAGGTTAGGTTAGGTTAGGTTAGGTTAGGTTAGGTTAGATTGTTAGGTTAGGTTAGGGTTAGTTTAGGTTGGGTTAGATTGGTTTAGGTTAGGTTAGGTTAGTTTAGGTTAGGTTAGGTTAGGTTAGGTTAGGTTAGATTAGGTTGTTAGGGTTGGTTGTTAGTTTGGGGTTAGATTGTTAGGTTAGGTTGGTTGGGTTAGATTGTTGGGTTAGGTTGGTGGAGGTTGGTTTAGGTGAGAGGGGGAGGTTGGTGGGGGTATTGGGGAGTTGGAGTTGGTGTAGGAGATTAGGAGGTTAGGAGGTAGGTTGGTTGGGTTAGTTTGTTAGGTTGTTAGTTGTAGGTTAGGTTAGGTTAGGTTAGGTTAGGTTAGGTTAGTTTAGGTTAGTTAGGCAGGTTAGGTTAGGTTAGGTTTAGCCCATAGGATTGGGGCCTAATTGACCTACATCCGTCATTCATCCACCTCACTCCTCCTGCCCCTCACAGTAACCCCCTCCTCCACCACTCCCCTAATTATCCCTCCTCCCCCAATACACCCCATCTTCAACAATACACTATCCCTTTTCCCCACCACCCCCACTAACCTCCCCCTTCCTTCCACCCCTCACACCACCTCCTATCCCTCCTCCCTCCTTCTCTCTTACACCAACCCCTCTGTTCTCAATCTGAGTTTCTGATATAGCTCGCCTTTTAAATATTGACCCTCTCACCCTCCCTCCCCTCCTTTCCATCAACCGGCTAATGCACCACTTCAACCCTCACTACCCGGCAGATAGTCAGACAGAATAGAACTATTGTCTTGGTCAATTCAAGCGGAGGTGAACACACAGGTAATTAATGACCAGTCTCCTGCCTTATCTATCAGCCTCTCACTACACTACCATGTCAGGTTAGGTTAGGTTAGGTTTGGTTAGTTTTGGTTAGGTTTGGTTAGGTTAGGTTGGGTTTGGTTAGGTTTTGGTTAGGTTTGGTTAGGTTAGGTTAGGTTCGGTTAGTTTTGGTTTGGTTAGGTTAGGTTCGGTTAGTTTTGGTTAGGTTTTGGTTAGGTTAGGTTAGAGCATCTGACGTTCACAAGTACCTTATAAAGTTGTCTGGCTTAGATAATATAATGTAATGTTTTTTGCTCACTGTAAAATGTTACACTAAAGAACAATATGTTAATCGTGACGTTAACGAGGGAGTTAGGTGATTAGACAGTAGGCAACAAACACAGCTAGACAGTACTCAACAAACACAGCTAGACAGTACTCAACAAACACAACTAGACAGTACTCAACAAACACAGCTAGACAGTACTCAACAAACACAGCTAGATAGTACTCAACAAACACAGCGAGACAGTACTCAACAAACACAGCTAGACAGTACTCAACACACAGACAGCGACAGTACAACAAACACAGCTAGACAGTACTCAACAAACACAGCTAGACAGTACTCAACAAACACAGCTAGACAGTACTCAACAAACACAGCCAGGACAGTACTCAACAAACACAGCTAGACAGTACTCCAACAACATAGCTAGACAGCACTAACAAACAGCTTTATTGTGCACTAAATAAAACACACAACTAGGATAGTACTCAACAAACACAGCTAGACAGTACTCAATAGAAGTACTCAACAAACACAACTAGACAGTACCAACAAACACAGCTAGACAGTACTCAACAAACACAACTAGACAGTACTCAACAAACACAGCAGACAGTACTCAACAAACACAGCTAGACAGTACTCAACAAACACAGCTAGACAGTACTCAACAAACACAGCTAGACAGTACTCAACACACACAGCAAGACAGTACTCAACAAACACAGCTAGACAGTACTCAACAAACACAGCTAGATAGTACTCAACAAACACAACTAGACAGTACTCAACAAACACAGCTAGACAGTACTCAACAAACACAGCTAGACAGTACTCAACAAACACAACTAGACAGTACTCAACAAACACAGCTAGACAGTACTCAACAAACACAACTAGACAGTACTCAACAAACACAGCTAGACAGTACTCAACAAACATGGCGTGCAGTTCCAACCTTCTCTTAAACATAGCAGTCGTGGCTCTCAAAGCATAGCAGTCGTGGCTCTCAAAGCATAGTGCCATGGCTCAACAAGCATAGCGCGTGTGGTCTTAACCCGCCATACATGACAGGCTGAGCAACGTGAAATTGGTGGGGGGGGCGTAAAAAAATAAAAAAAGGTCTTTCCTAAAATTCAATTAAAACAAGAGAGGGCGGAGTAGAGCACGAAAGGGCTGGGTCGGGCTGTTGTACTAGTCATTACCAATTGTGAATTCTTGTCACCTTCGACCCTTCACCCCATCCCCCCCCACCACTCCCCCACACCCCGAGAAACCTAAAGTAAATTCGAGGAAAGAACAGGCAGAGTCCGGGGTGGGGGAGGGGGTGTTGGGGGTGGTGGTGGGGGGGATGGTAGTTTGTGTTGTGTGTGGAGAACAGATGTGGTTTTATTTTATATTAATTATTCCTGAGAAGAATCCTTATGACACGTTCCAGTCAGTTGGTATTTTATCTGTTTCCGCCTGATGGGTGTGTAGTACAGTATCAATAAGTGTTGTTGAATTAGTGGAATTGTCTGTAAACAAGTGTAGTTTCAGTGTATCGGTCAGGAAATGAATGCACGGTCATCAGTCGATCTGTCCACACACACACACACACACATATACACATTGATGGAGAAGTACGGTTGCCAAAATCCTTCGTCCGTTGTGCCATATTTGCACAATATAATTTTGTAAAGATAGTTTTTTGACCAATTGTACAATAGGGTTAAAAGTTATACAAATAAGAAGTCAGATCTGAGGTGAAACGCTTGGTGGTGGTGGTGGTGGTGAGGCTCAGCTTATAGACGTTATGCCAAGACCCAACATATCATGGTCTGTGGGTTACTAAATCACCAGAATGCGCTTCTAATTTATCAAATATACGGTCCATTTCCACACTCATTTCTTACCCTCAAAATTTATTATTTTCCCAGTTGTAATTTTCATGAGTAATTCTTTATTGTCCGTCTTGAATGTTTATCCTCTTCCCATCTTGATTACCTTAACCATTGGCAATATCTGGCAACTATACATATGGGTTATAAAAAATCCTCTAATTATTTTATATGTAGTGAACGTTGCTTTACTTTTATCAACTATATCATAATTAATAACCAAGAAAACAACAATACAACTTTATATAAAGAGAACAGAGAACAAAGAACAGATGCTATAAAAAAAATTTCTGTTTCCTTTACATCAATGCTCCCTCCTATACTTGCTAGATGTCGCCAGAATGTTGAGGGAATTTTGTCCGTAATTGTACACATGAGTTTTTATTGATTTTTTTTTTACCATATCATTTTGCTGTTTGTGTGTCAGTTTTGTTTCAGTGTTTTATTATTAACTTCTTATTGATCTTATTGGTTTCTGTTGGTCTGGGATTTGGTTTATTTTACTTGTATTAGTGACTTTTGGTTTGTATGAAGCGGGAGGAGTGGTGATGATCGTTGTGTTTATTTGTTGTTGTTGTTCCTGTTACCTGTGGTTGTTGTTATTCTTGTTATTGTTCCATGTTAGTGTTCAATTGTTCATTGTTGTTGTCATTGTATACTACTGTTTTATTACTATATTAGCTGTGTACTAATAGGTCGTAGGCAGCTACCAAACAGGGAGGTACAGCCGCCTGGGAAGATATTGGAAGCATAATGTGTTGTCTAATGGTTGACTCTGCTGCCATATGTGACCAAGTCCCAGGTTACTGATCTAACTTTCTGCCTCATTTACACACAATTGCAGGGTCTCAATAGTTCCTCTTACTATTGACAACACAACATACCGTTTCCCACTCTTGATTTATTTATTTATTATTATTATTATTATTATTATTATTATTATTATTATTATTATTATTATTATTATTATTATTATTATATTTTCGTCCCCAGGCGCTGATGTGGGTCATTGACCTGTGCCTGGGTGGGCTAATCTCCGTAAAAAAAAAAATAATAATAATAATAAAATAAATACAAAGTTTGTAATATACAGTATGTGTTGTCATTGGTTAATATAGATATAAGCTGGCGTTACCACTGGTCAATACAGGTTCCTATAGGTGTTACCATTGGTCAATTATATACAAGTATGATTGTATTTCCTTGGTTATAAGAGGTTCTGAATTGAAGTAATTTTGGATATATTTTGTATTCATGTACAGTAAGTGCTCCAAACACTCTCTTAGTGCCGCCCCCGTCTGTTTTACTTTAATTTCAAATCGTAAAACCAGAATATACAAATCACTATAGCTGAGTTTACGGCATCATCTCAAAGCATAACACGTGTACCAATCAATAGCTGTGATTATTATAGCTTTTGACAGTCTTACAGCTAGAGTTAGAAGTTGTAGTTCTTATCTGAAAATTCATAATGGTTTCAATGATGCTTATGGTTGTTATTTTTCTTGGGAGGAACCTTGTGTTTGTTTCTCTGGGGATCATCAACACCAACACTGTCCTCCCGGGTGGTGGTGTAGGTGGTGATGTAAGTGGTGGTGAAGGTGGTGTAAGGGGTGGTGAAGGTGGTGTATGGGGTGGTGAAGGTGGTGTATGGGGTGGTGAAGGTGGTGTAAGGGGTGGTGAAGGTGGTGTATGGGGTGGGAAGGTGGTGTAAGGGGTGGTGAAGGTGGTGTAAGGGGTGGTGAGGGTGGTGTAAGTGGTGGTGAAGGTGGTGTAAGGGTGGTGAGGGTGGTGTAAGGTGAAGGTGGTGTAAGGGTGGTGAAGGTGGTGTAAGGGGTGGTGAAGGTGGTGTAAGGGGGTGGTAGGTGGTGTAAGGGTGGTGAAGGTGGTGTATGGGGTGGTGTAAGGTGTGGTGTAAGGGGTGGTGATGGGGTGGTGAAGGTGGTGTATGGGGTGGTGAAGGTGGTGTAAGGGGTGGTGAAGGTGGTGTAAGGGGTGGTGAAGGTGGTGCGGGTGGCTGCGTCAACAGTTCGGTCTACAGTATATCTTGAGACCTTGGGTAGAGCCACACGGAGCGGGTAGGTTAAGCCATATAAGCACCATAAAGGTGGTCAAATTCAGTCAGTTTGGTGTAAATATTAAGATAAATAACCACAGTCTTGTAGGAATCACGCTATACAAATAATAGTTCTGGCAGATAATTACGCCAAATAAACTATTCGTGTTTTACGTAAGTTTACAAATTGACCATATTGTAGTACATGATTATATATAAATATATGCGAATAAAAATCTTCATATACATGAATGCATAATTATGAAAAATAAATCTAAAAAAAGAGAAAAAACACCGGTAAGAAAAGATAAATAATATATATGTCCTGTATAGTGTTGAGAGGAGAGCATCACACTCACGCCTAACTCTCCCCAACACAACAAGTCATCTACACAAAATACACCAAAGAAGCCCACAAAAATCTGGAGGAGGTCAACCAACACAAGCTGGGAATCTTTTGACTCAAAACTTCATTACATAAACAAAAGGTTCCCAACTGCGGCGCCGCAAGCAGCGAGCGGAACGGCCGCCGGCGGTCCACAAGCGGACTGCCGCTAGTGTGGCTACGACGCCCACCCTGACGGCCCGTCACCGCCCCCTGATGCAGCCATAAGTTATTCCACATATTATTTATCTGATTTTACATTAATTTTTTTCTGCTTTTCAGTGTTGTCAGACATATGCATTTGACAGACTTTTGGCTCCATGTTTTGACGATAGTTGTTCCAATATAACAACCCGCACAAGTTATTGGACAAGACTTAACAGCGCAACATGTAAGACACCGTGAGCAGCGGGCCTCTCCTCACCATCACTAACAACCTGTATTGTACAGTACCGCTGTCAGCCTTGTAAACTGACCATAAAACTAACTAATGGTCATTATTGTCATATTATTCCCCGCATAAAATTATCAACTTTACTACAAGAATATTTGGCGATTTCTGTGTCAGGAAAAGTAACACGGAGTCAAGCACACACAAACACTGACGAACTGAGAGTTAACCGTAAGATAAAGCAGAACCTCGATGAAATATATTGAGTATATACACACACTATAAAGACTAATGTGTTGAGTTTTCCTTATACAGTTTGTCCCAGTTGTAAAGTTATTAATAAAATATATATTAACTCGTTGTTAGATGTAGTGTATACTGTCCGGGAGGGAAGGAGGAACAGGAAGGACAGAGGGAGGGATAGGAGGGACGGGAGGGATGAACAGCAGGGAGAAGTGGTGGATGGGAAGGACTGAGTCAAAAGGAAGGAGTGTTGAGAGAGATAGAGAAGAAGGACGAGAGGGGGAAGGAAGTAGGTAAGAGGAAAATGGAGGAGGAATGAGGAAGAAAAAGCTACAAGATGGAAGAGATGAAATCCCACTCTGGTGTGTGCCGGAGTGGTGGTTATCATCCAAGGGTGAAGGTGGGTGGGGAAGGGGGTGGATGAGGGTGGTAGTGGGGGATGGATGAAGGTGTGGATAAGGGTTGGATGAAGATGAAGGTGGGGAGTAAATTGGGTGAAGTTGGTGATGGGGAATGGATGAAGGTGGTAGGATGGATGACACAGAAACAGCTTTAACCTAACACCTCTCTCTCTCTCTCTCTCTCTCTCTCTCTCTCTCTCTCTCTCTCTCTCTCTCGTAGCCTTGACTCAAAACGTTAAGTCAAACACACAAAGAAGAACGTCTTTTAGAATTGATTTACATAAAACCCACAAAACATCATTTACAAGTCGAGTCATTCTAGTGATAAATTTAGGGAATGTTTACTTGTTGGTTTAGGGACGCTGTTAGAGGTCATTCATCACCTGAATTGACTTTATAAACTAGAAGCTGGTCACACATTGAGCTGTCATCACGTGTACAATACCTCAGGTGTGACAATAACAAGCTGAATCACCTTATAAATAATAAGAATAAATGGAATAAAAATAGTTCACATATCATATTACTTTTGATCGCGTTTATGGTCAAGTTCTTACTAGTAAAAATAAAGTGTTCTTTTTTAACTCGACTGATCATTTATTATTTACTATTTGTTCAGCTATAATAAGTTCATACACGCGAAAAAATGTAAATTACAGGTTATGGAAAGTATCAGGTTTGAGCAGCAATTTGTAAGGTTTTTAACAATAGGTTTTATACAATAGAGAGATCAAAATATATATTTTTTTCTTTAAATTCGATATTTCGGAAAATAAGCGAAATTGTGAGAACATTTGTGGGTGGAGCTTAAGGACAACCAGACGCGATCAATGTTATCTGTCAGGCTCAGGAGAAACCTTTAAATATGTCTTGTATTCGATATTAGTTACCTGGAAAATTCCCTTCAAACTCACCAGTAATCCTTTTAATGATTTTCCAGTGACATAAGAACCCCGGCAAATATTGTTATCCAGCATGAAAAGTCGTCCTTTTGGCATTCTTAGTGGAGAGACGACCCCCTGTGGCTTCCCTCCATTGTCCGTTCTAACATAATGACTGTGGAATCTCTTTTGTTTCCCTCAAGAACCATTCAGCATTTGGGGTTTATTTAGAGAATTCTACTCCATTTGGCTGTATTGTGCATTTTAAGGCTTTTGAAGCGTTGGTACATTTTGTGCGTCTTTGTGAGCATTGTGTAACCCGGGAGTGACTCGCTCTGTGGGTTTTTTGGCCGGTAAGGCTGCCAAAGGCCTCGCCAGTTTCCATTGTGCGCATATAGCAAAGACGAACGTTCACACCTCGTATAACCTCGGCGGGGAGGTAAGCAGGGAGAGGTGAGGCACGGAGAGGAAATAAAGGGGGAAAAGGTGAGATGGAAGGAGAGAAGAGAGAAAATAGGTAAGAAAGGGGAGAAGCAGGGGAGGAGGAGAAGGTAAATGGAGAAAAGGAGGGAGGGAGACAAGCAGGGAAGAATAAGTGAGAACGGAAGAAAATTAAAGTTAGCAAAAAAAAAAGAAGAGTAAGAAGAGATCAATGAATTAGTTAGAGAAGAGAGAGAGAATGGAAGGAAGGAAGGAAGAAGAAGAAGAAGAGACATACCAGAGTAAAGAATCGTGAATAAAGACAGATGGTGATGTTCTGATGTAGGAAATATGATCAAATTAGAGTTTATTTCTAAGTACAATTAGACACCTGCTTATCATTTAGAAACATTAGCTGATGTTACCTTCTATATAATCAAAATATATAACTAGTTGACTACAAATTCTCTTATGTCAGAAAAAATTAACAACACGAGCCTCCATAACCAAGGAAAATCATCTTGACCGAAAGTTTTAAAAGAAAGTAAGAAAAAAATAATTTGAATTAATATTTGAGTTCAGAGCGATGGTTGGGTGAGCAACAGCTGACCACATGTACACAGTAGTTGTTCATATGACTTGTGATAAGACTCCACGTCTGAACCATAACAATAACAACCACAAGACCTACAGTAACCAACCACCATAACAACCACAAGACCTACAGTAACCAACCACCATAACAACCACAAGATCTACAGTAACCAACCACCATAACAACCACAAATACCACCATAATAAACACAATACCTACAGTTATAACCACAAAGCCACACTCCTAACCACAAGTCACAACAACAAAAGACCACGGGGCCACAGTAACATACACACAGGGCCACAGTAACACCCACAGGGCCACAGTAACATACACACAGGGCCACAGTAACACCCACAGGACCACAATAACACCCACAGGACCACAGTAACACCCACAGGACCACCCACAGTAACACCCAGTAACACCCACAGGACCACAATAACACCCACAGGACCACAGTAACACCCACAGGACCACAGTAACACCCACAGGACCACAATAACACCCACAGGACCACAGTAACACCCACAGGACCACAGTAACACCCACAGGACCACAGTAGCAGGTCAGGGAACAGTACAACAGCGGGGGTCGTGGTGTCGGCATCGGCGGGGGGCTGACGCTCGGCAGGCTCACTGATGCAGCTTGTGCGCGTAAACGGTACGGCGGCGGCGGCGGCAACAGAGGGCGACACTGTATCCACTGGCCGTCCACCGCTAGCGACTGTAGTGTCCAGCGCCCCGTGGAACCAAGATCTGTTTTCTGTCCACTGCTAAATTGACTTTCATCCCTATCCGATTTCCTGCAACTTATATTAGCTGTCAATATACAAGTTAACCCAAGTGAACCTCTATTGGAATTAAGTACCGGTGGCAGCTTTGTCGGGTATCCTTGATAGAATTGCTTTCTGTTTACTGATGTTATATACCTGCTCTTTATAGATACAGTACATTGAGAATTGTTTACCTGCACCTCTATTATGTATGCAAACAAACTGTATACTTGTGTGATGATTTTACTGAATATTAATGATATTATTATTATTATTATTATTATTATTATTATTATTATTATTATTATTATTATTAATTATTATTATTATTGTTGTTGTTTTTGTTGTTGTTGTTGTTGTTGTTGTTTCTTCACCCTGACAGTTTGGTTTAATTTAATATAATTTATTCGACAAATTTTCCTTCGCCTCCTCACGGATATATTAGTAAATTTACCTAATCAGTTTTTCGTTACTTATCAAAAAGGATTTATTATTTTATTTGAAAATTAAACCGTTCACTCCTTTCAACACACGATATTATTCTGGCTATCGTCACATGGTACTATTCTGGTTACCGCCACACGATTTTATTTGGTTGCCGTCACACGATTTTATTTGGTTACCGTCACACGATTATATTTGGTTACCGTCACACGATTTTATTCTGTTTACCGTCACGTGATTTTATGTTGGTTACCGTCACACGATTTTATTTGGTTACCGTCAGACGATTTTATTTGGTTACCGTCACGCGATTTTATGCTGGTTACCGTCACGCGATTTTATTCTGGTTACCGACACGCGATTTTATTCTGGTTACCGTCACACGATTTTAATCTGATTATCATCACGCGATTTTATTCCGGTTACCGTCACGCGATATTATTCAGCTTAAGAGATAACTCCCAGGACTGAGAGGGTTAATTACTCTATTACTTTTACCATAGGAAGGCGCATTAACCAAGAAGACCTAAGTGTGTTAGTACTGTCTTAATAGAGTCTCAGTGTTACAGTAGAAACCAAACACAATAAAAACCAATTCATTATTCACCTCCAGAGTCAGTCAGAGTTAGCGAGCAATTTCTCCTTCACCTTCGTCCTGTACTCGAGGTCTTGTGTTGACTTATTAATATCACGGTGTTTTTATACCCGAGGGACGCTTATACAACCCTTCCCGCCCCGGTCATTTAGAGTCTATCAGCTTATACACATGCTTAACTCAACGTATTTACTGTTTAAAAGCTTGTGGGAAAATTATCACTTGTTATTTATTGTCTATAGTGTATATATAATTCTCCTTCAGGTGTACTTACCATCCTTGGATTTCTTTGGGTCTTCGTCGTCATCCTTGCCCCTGAGGAGTCTGGAGATGGCGGAGACGGAGGGAGCCGTGTTCCTGTCGCAGAGGCCGTCCTTGATCAGTCTGGAAGGGGGAAGGTCAAGGTTAACCGTGTGGGTCACTCGCCAGGCATAACAATTACTATTTATAAAACAGCAAGACAGAGAAATAATGGGAAGTGGAAATAACGGCAGGTGTGTGTGTGTGTGTGTGTGTGTGTGTGTGTGTGTGTGTGTGTGTGTTTTAATAATATCTAACCTAACCTAACCTCAGCGTCAGTGATCTGGTGGTAGTCATTTACCTCTTAGCCCCGAGAAGGTGAAGGAGGGAGGGAGGGTATTGTAAGCAGTTTACATGTCAGTGAATCAGTCTAGCGTTATATGAAAATGTCTGAGTCTTTAACACATATATAACATTACTCTTTTAAGTCATATCATAAAGACCTAAAATGGATATGGATATGACAGTTGACCATGATATGAGGGGATGACTGTATACCGCTCTTAACTCTGTACGTCTCTGAGTGTATATGACTGTACACAAGGAAAGGAAATTATTTACAATCACCACCTGTTTATATAGTTATTATTCCTCCATCAATAAATGTGTTGTAACTATAGAACATATACTCATAACACAACCTAATAATATACATCAATAAGTAACACCATCAACAAAAGCAACACTCGAATTATATATCTCTGTACACCACATTCGTCACCATTAACAACACGAAATATAAAGAGAGCAGTGGACAATGGACATAGATTGACAAAATGAAATCAATCAACAAGCTTTATTGAGTCAAGAGCAGAGAAAAAGTTTGAACGGGAGGTATAGTGAACAAAATCGGGAGCACACACACACACACACACACACACACACACACACACACACACACACACACACACACACACACACACACGACGTCCGATACTGTTATATATAAATCAATACACTCCTCGTGCTTCCCTCTGTGCTACTCAGAATCCCCCTCCCCCGTGGCTGAAGAGGCTCTGTGTGACAACCATCTCGTATTCATACTGTACCTTAGTTCTATCCCACACACACAACACAACACAAACACCTAACACACACACACACACACACACACAACACAACACAACACAACACCTAACACACACACACACACGTTCGTCAACAACATAGTCAAACATACACAACACTATAATTACTGTTAACAGATACATGAATCCACTTAAGCAGCGAACATTGTGTCAACGTGAGTGAGTTTCATGTTTCCCGATCCACATTCTACATAACCAAAGGCACGGTACAGTAGAGTCTCTTTGTGTGTATGGTTCTGTAACATTCCTGTTGTGTGTAAACTGAAGAAAAAAGATTATGTGTCCTGAGATACAATGACTGAGGGAAATTTGTGAATCTGATTTTGTTATGATATATTAGACGAGTTCCTCTGTTTCCTGACTCAATATTGATGGAGAACGTTAGTTAACATTATAGGGATTGGAGATATAATTTCCTTTTTACCGTATAGTAAATAATTTATACTTTTATTATATAATTTGATATACTGTCATATTATCTGGAAACTGGTCATTCTTACAAAGTATAAAAGTTAGAGGATAAACGCTATTCAATATATTCTGTATACATTGCCAACATAATGAACCTTTTATATTCTCTCGTTATTCCATTATTCACTAATTCCCTCATTCATCCTCCTATCTCCCTTAAAACATTTCACTGTCTCGTTTACCCCTCCTCTCCCCTCCTCTTCCCCTTCCCTAATACTTTCCCAAATCTCCCCCTGTGCCCCCCTTCTCTAATCCCCCTATTTTTTCCCCTTTTCCACTCCCCTTCCCCCCTTCTCCCCCTCATCATGATGCGTGTTGGAGTGCCAAGAATCGCTACTAATTAATGATCGCTCGAGCAATTTTGAGATTAGCAGAAAACTGGACATGATCGACTCTCCTAAATTAAGCCGCTGGCGCTATACTTACCCTCACTGTGGTGTTAAATGCTCTTCCTGTGTTCTCAAAGCCCTTAAAGCCTTCTCAGGGGACATTTTTTGTTCCTCAGGGTATTTTTCAGGGTTCTCATGGGACTTTTTTGCAGTTCTCAGGGACTCTATGTTTCTCAGGGTATTTTTTGTTCCTCAGGGTATTTTTCAGGTTTCTCAAGGGATTCTAGAGTTTTCAGGGGATTTTTCAAAGTTCTCAGGAGATTTTTCTAAGTTCTCAGCGCATTTTCTAGCATTATTGTTCGTTTACCAAGGACTACTTCTATATTCAATAACCCAATGTTTCTCAACGTCTTGTGTGTGTGTGTGTGTGTCTTCTATATTCCTCCAATATTGATCTCTGTTTCTCATCAATGACATATTTCCTCCTGCATTTCTCTATCTTCCATTTTGTCTCTCTCAAATCCTCCGAGTAACAACTAAAAGAGGATGTCTTTGTATCTACAGTAGGTCTACAGTACACTCCTATATTTTATAACCTTACCACAATATTGACTAGTTCACCTTTCATGCATAAATTCTAAGGAAAATTTGTCGTTTTTTCACGCTGTGTAAATATCTCATTCATACTAGAGAGAAATAAAAAATATATATATAAAAGCTGTATGTTACCTTGAATAAATAATATCGAGAAGAAGAATTGAACCGCGAGTATTTTGTTGCATGTTAGGAGGGCGGAGGCGGTGGTCTATACTGTATTGTAAACCCCTTCATATCAACAGCTAATATTAAGCCTGGTGAGTTTTCCCTGAACTGTAAACCAAGCAAAATATATCGGGATTGTCGTGTATAGATCTTAAGTGAGATTGTTACCCCATGAGCTGGCAATAAGTACGTATCTCACCATATCAATACGTTGTGATGTAGTAGACGTGGCAGTATAGATAGTAGGCAGTAGATAACTATAGATAGTACATAGATGCAACACTCACGTACAGTATTGGTATAGACTCTAGGTGTGATGTGTGAGTGAGAATATATTGTATGTTACTGAACGAAAAAAAAAGGAATATATTTTGTTAAGAAAATTTGAGTTATTTAGTATTTGTGAGGTATTTAGTATTTATATATATTTATTTTATTTTAACGGCTTAATAAACACATCTGTCTGTCTGTCGTGAACTTGTAACTCAAATAAATAAATGCATAAACACACACACACACCACCACTACCCATCAATCAGTATCGATGGGTGGATGACACAAGGTTCCAGCTAACAGATGATAAAAGACATTCTTATTCTAAACTATAATACATCCGCCTCTAACCTTTATATGACATAATATTAACTATAGACAACAATTATTATTTGATTTTTAGTTATTCTCACAGTTCCTAGAATAATTTTACCTCCATTTACCGGAAAAAAGCCAATAAGTCCGCTATTGAGAGATTTTATCATTATATATCATACGTGCGTGTGTGTGTGCGTGTGTGTGTGTGTGTAAGTGTGTGTGTGTAAGTAGGGGGATAGGTAAGGAAGTAGACAGAAGGTAGGTAAGTAGTTAAGAAGGTAAGTAGGAAGTAGATAATGTAGATAGGTTGAAGAAAAGAGAGGAAGGGAGGGAGGGAGAGAAGAATGGAGGGAGGAAGGGATGAGGGAGAAGAAGAGAAGGGGAGGAGGAGGGGAGGGAGAGATAATAGAGGAGGAAGGTAAAAAAGATAGACAAGAAGGGGAGGGAGGGAGGGGGGAGGAGAGAGGAGGAGGAGGGAGGAGGGAGGGAATGGAGGGGGAGGGAGGGAGGGATTGTGCGTGCGACGACCAATGATCCTAACAGGTTACATTACAGCATATCGATTGTGGACAGCACGCAATTGTAAAAATGCTGGGTGGGGAACCTGGGAGGGAGGAGAAAAAGGAGGGAGGGTGAAAAAGGGAGAGGAGGAGAAAGGGACTAGTGAGAGAGAGAAGGGACTGGTGTGAGAGAGAAGTTGGTGTGAAAGGAAAGAAGGAGAAGGGACTGGTGAGAGAGAGAGAGAGAGAGAGAAAGAAGACTGGTGTGAGAGAAAGAAGGAGAGAGAGAGAAGGGACAGTGCTGAGAGAGAGAGAGAGAGAGACTCCAAATTTAAAGGGAAAGAAAATAATACACTTAGCTCCATTAAATCACAAAGTCATAATATACCTCCGTGTAACGCCACTATTAAAGCACAAATCCATTACATACCTGAGTGTAACACCATTATTAAGGCAAAGTGCCATCACGTAGGTACCTCAGTATAACACCAAGACATATACCACCGTGTACCTCAGTATAACACCAAGACACATACCACCGTGTACCTCAGTATAACACCAAGACACATACCGTGTACCTCAGTATAACACCAAGACATATACCACCGTGTACCTCAGTATAACACCAAGACACATACCACTGTGTACCTCAGTATAACACCAAGACACATACCACCGTGTACCTCAGTATAACACCAAGACATATACCACCGTGTACCTCAGTATAACACCAAGACACATACCACTGTGTACCTCAGTATAACACCAAGACACATCCCACCGTGTACCTCAGTATAACACCAAGACATATACCACCGTGTACCTCAGTATAACACCAAGACACATACCACTGTGTACCTCAGTATAACACCAAGACACATACCACCGTGTACCTCAGTATATCACCAAGTACCCGTCTCAGTATCACACCAAGACACATCCCACCGTGTACCTCAGTATAACACCAAGACATATACCACCGTGTACCTCAGTATAACACCAAGACACATACCACTGTGTACCTCAGTATAACACCAAGACACATCCCACCGTGTACCTCAGTATAACACCAAGACATATACCACCGTGTACCTCAGTATAACACCAAGACACATACCACTGTGTACCTCAGTATAACACCAAGACACATACCACCGTGTACCTCAGTATAACACCAAGACACATCCCACCGTGTACCTCAGTATAACACCAAGACACATACCACCGTGTACCTCAGTATATCACCAAGACACATACTACCGTGTAGCTCAGTATCACACCACTACAGAGCTACAGTATTGTACACCTTGACATGGATGCCTATTGTTATACTTGCCCTATAATGTCCAGTTCTCTCTCCCTATATGTGACCCTGTCCTTCCCCTGGTAGCGTCCTCTGAGTAGACCATGAGCATTCTGGCCAAGGGACTACAGTATATACATCGTCTCTGGCCATCAACACAGGTCTAACATCAATGGTGGTGATGTTTACTGAATCCTCAATCCTATGTCCAGTCTGCTGAAATCATTTTATTCCTCTGCCCACAACAGCGAGGTAGGGTATTGCTTTTGGTCTGGTCTGTCTGACTGTCTGTTTATCTGTCCTCAAAATAACTTGAGAATAGGTTTTCGAATTTGGCCTAAACTTGGTAGGTGTGATTACCATGTGGCAAGGTACAGGTGATCAGCTGTTGGTGCATATTGTCCCAAAACTGAATGAGTGTTCCCATGGTTATTGTTTTTTTCGGGGCTTAAAGAAAACGATAAGGTTACAGGTGGGTGAACTAGGAGTGCCAGCAACGGTTAGGACAGAACATGAGTGCACTATCCACTCGACCACCGCTCCCCATAATCAGGATAACAACAATAAAATGCGCCTTATCTTAAGATGAATTACTTTATTTTTGAAACTCTCACTACAAGACGCGGTTTCTACTAACAAACTGGGGGTACACACTAACCAAGAGGTAATGTGGCCGGCACTACACCCGACCTATTTTACTTCTCAACTAAATTCAGAGACCCGTTCACAGCTGGGACGACCGAGGGTGGCCTTGGAGCGAAGCAGAGACCCGTGGGCAAAGAAGCAGTTTCTGTACCCACTATGCCGCCGTATCTCTTATGACCAAAGAACAAATTAGAAAATAATAAAGAGCGAGAGTTGTGAAGCCAAACGTCGTGGATGACAAGCCAACACTTCTCACCTCACACCGCGTGTCAAATTTCAATTTTGTCAAAGGAAATTCCGCTTGTACAGTTCTCGCTTAAATGAAATTGTTTCTTACATCCAATAATATCACTTATATCGTTGATCCTATCTTGCCACCCGGCCCTGATGTCTCTTGCCACCCGGCCCTGATATCTCTCTTCGCTCACAACAAAATATTTTTTCACTGTACGTCAATATTAATGTGCGGGATTATAGTCCGTTTTTTACATTAATAAGAACTAACATCCTCCTCCTCCCGTGTCCCTGAAAGGTCATCTCAGTGTAATTCAACTACAGTGTTGGATTAACATTGTTTTCTGATTATAACGACCAGTATCAATGTCTCACCGGGGAGTATTTTCACTTCCTAAATTAAGGTTAAGATGACGTTATGACACTGTTCACTCACACGCGTCTGGGTCATCATAATAATAATCTCCGTCCACCATCTGAATGTAAGGAAGTATGATTCTTAGGCATTAACTCTACAATACAAAATCTTCGCAATTACCCTTCAATATTTCCAAGAGTTATATTTGACACATTATAGGTCAAAGGCAGAGTTATTTTATATCTTTCATCGATTATCTTCACCTCCCATTGAAATCAAAACAATATGAATTTCTCTGACACTTCAATAGAAACTGCATACCTGTCCTCCCATCACCACCTGGCCACTGACTTTTCCGTAACACCACAACACAGGTCAGGTTCCTTAGTAACTCATTGAAAACTTGACGATTTTAACCTCAACACCAGAGTGAGTCAAGGGTCAAATTCCCCCTCCCCCCTCCTAACCTGAACACCTGACACGACATCCTTCCATCGATCAGTCTCGGCGGGAACCCTCGTAGGAGAGTCTTCATCCTCAACAGCTCGAGAACATTTTATGAAACTTATTTCTTTTTAAATTATAGATATTTTCTTTAATTATATTAGTTTCTTGATTAACTTTACTTTATTTGTAGTTTAGAAGATAATAAAGATGTATATTATTTTACTTTGAGTTGATCAAATAAAAAAAACAGGTCACTATAACACAATATTGATTTATGGATTAAAAAAATAAATAAAAAAACAGAGAACTTATTAAAAAAACAATCATCACGTGTTTTAGTTTCACATCTAACAAATTGAATATAAGATTTCATGGTACTTGAGTCGCACCTCAGGTTAAGCCCAGGAAATAATGCAGCGAAGACGGATAATTGAAACTTATAATCTGAAGTCACGTTAACAAGGTACAGTACGTTATATTGGTTGTATTTATGTTAGATTGTATTATTATTATTAGTGGGTAGATTTTGTTGTTGAAGTGGTAATAATAGTAGTTGTTGATGTTGTTGTAGTGGTGGTGGTGGTGGTAGTAGTAATAGTAGTAGTTGTTGATGTTGTTGTTGTGGTGGTGGTGGTGGTGGTGGTAGTGGTAGTTGTAGTAAAAAAACTATTAATATTATCATTATTGTTATTATTATTATTGTTGTTGTTACTGTTGTTGCTGTTCCTGATTCCTCTTACAACTACATAATAACCGGTTCTGTTGGTCCTCTTGAGATTACGCCAGAGCGAAAACAACTTGAAGAGGAAATATATGAAATAGATGAAAGCAGAATGAAGATGGGAGAATGTTAACACTCCGAGAGGCACTAATAATCTATCTAGGAATAGGTCGCCACGCTCCCCAGGTGTGACCAGAGAGTATTGCATGTTAATTACAGGTAAGGTAATCAACGCGTGCAATTTCTCGGCAGCATTACCTTAATTGATGTGAAATTATGGTAAAAAGACCAGAGGAAAGTAAAGAGGGAAGATTACGAGTTACAGGATAGACTAAGAAAGGTAAAAAATGAGGTATTAGGTCTTACAGATTATACTAGGAATGGTAATGAAAAAAATCCCGAATTACAGGTTAAATCCAGGGGGGTGGGGGGGGGTGGGGGGGGTTTGGACCCTCTGAGTGGTCGACTGTGATATGCGGGTAATTTGTACTTCTCCAACAGGATGGTCGTCATTACCATAATTATGAGGTCAATTAATAGCAATAACCCCTAGTGAGGTAATTAATTTATCGTAATTAAGGGGCTCCTGCTACTCTACTCCTGGGGTTAAATAATCAGAGGATAATGTTAGGGTGTTCAGTGGGCTATATAATGGTGGTGAAGTGGTTAAAGTCTCGTGCTTCAGGTTATAGTGAACGATAGTGAATCATCAGGGCGATAAAATTCTCATTGAGTTAAATCATCAGACTCAAGAGGTTAAACCACCTTATTTTATGCGTTAAATGGACTTATTTAATGGGTTTATTCATCATACTTAGTGGGTTAAATCGTCGCATTTCACGATATAAACTTTACAGTGTCTCAAGGGATTAAACCATGAGTCTCAAGGGGTTAAACCATGAGTCTCAAGAGGTTAAACCATGAGTCTCAAGAGGTTAAACCATGAGTCTCAAGGGATTAAACCACGAGTCTCAAGGGATTAAACCATGAGTCTCAAGGGGTTAAACCATGAGTCTCAAGGGATTAAACCACGAGTCTCAAGGGGTTAAACCATGAGTCTCAAGGGGTTAAACCATGAGTCTCAAGGGATTAAACCACGAGTCTCAAGGGGTTAAACCATGAGTCTCAAGGGATTAAACCGCGAGTCTCAAGGGGTTAAGTCATCGAAGTCATTTTACTGGATACGTGACGAGCTGTATTTATAGTACTGGGTCGGGTAGGTTAGTGGTCTCAGATTCACTTCCTGTCTGACCACAGTACCAAGTAGTGTAACCTGTCAGCCTCTGTGTGTGATGTACGCTAAGCCCTATCGACAGACGTTCCTTAGGTGGACTTGTAAACCCCTTAGTGTACTGGAGTATAGGTCACATTTTAGGTCTCAATCTAACGTGTATACTTGAATAAAAAGGTGATATAATTATAATCAACTATGGTGTTTGTTTTACCTGAGTGGAAATTTTTTTTTTTCAGTGGTTGTTTTTTGAAGTTGGAAGAATTATAGTTAGTTTTAAATATAGTTCGTATTATGATTTGTTTTTCATTGATCAACACAGATTCTCAGATGTTGATGTTAGTCGAAAGATTGAACAAAAGTTGGATAAAGATTGAGAATAGGATGAGTAAATTAACGTAGAAGAATAATCATGAACAAAAAGAACTAGAGGGAAAAAAATATAAAGAAGAAAATATAAGAGAAAACAAAGAAAATATGATAACAAGGAATAAAAAAATAACACGAAAAAGAAAATAATAAGAAAAAATCAGAAGAAAAAAAAGAAAAAAATTTAAACTAAGAATAAAAATAACACGAAAAAGAAAATAAGAAAAAAAAAGAAAAAAGTAAAACCAAGAATAAAAATAACACGAAAAAGAAAATAATAAGAAAAAATCAGAAAAAAACAAAGAAAAAAATTAAAACCAAGAAAAAAAAAAGACAACGAAGATAACAGAACATCAAACTCTCTTAAAAGGTTTTCACAACTATATATTATTTTTTCCCACCATCGTGTTCTACCCTCTCTCTCTCTCTCTCTCTCTCTCTCCCTCTCTCTCTCTCTCTCTCTCTCCTTCCCTACGGTAATTAACCTGATCCGCTGCATAATTAATCTAAGAAATCCGAGTCCTCAATTATCGTCACGGCTGTCAGGAAACCCCGCCCCTCTGACGCCTGGAAACTGGAAGAGAGGTTGAGGTCGGTGGCTCTTAGCATGCGAGGAGAGAGAGAGAGAGAGAGAGAGAGAGAGAGAGAGAGAGAGAGAGAGAGAGAGAGAGAGAGAGAGAGAGAGAGAGAGAGAGAGAGAGAGAGAGAGAGAGATATGAGGGTGGTAGAGCCTAAGAAAAACTGAACTGAAGGTTATGAAAGACTGAATATAAATTGACTGGTTTTACTGACTGTTGACTGAAGACTACACTATTGACTGGACTGGAGGACTACCTAAGGGGAAGGAATATATGAAAAACAAAAGAGGTGTACTGAAGGTCTATCTCTTTCAGTCTCAGTGAACTTTTGACTTACAAGAGAGGTTCGAGTGTGAGTGTATAACTGTAAGTGTATTTAAGGTTAAAGTTATGTTATGTTATGTTATGTTATGTTATGTTATGTTACGTTATGTTATGTTACATTATGTTATGTTATGTTACATTATGTTATGTTATGTTACGTTATGTTATGTTGCGTTATGTTATGTTATGTTATGTTATGTTATGTTATGTTATGTTATGTTATGTTATGTTGTTGCGTTATGTTATGTTATGTTATTGTTATGTTATGTTATGTTATGTTACGTTATGTTATGTTACATTATGTTATGTTATGTTACATTATGTTATGTTATGTTACGTTATGTTATGTTGCGTTATGTTATGTTATGTTATGTTATGTTATGTTATGTTATGTTATGTTATGTTATGTTATGTTATGTTATGTTATGTTATGTTACATTATGTTATGTTATGTTATGTTACATTATGTTATGTTATGTTACGTTATGTTATGTTATGTTATGTTATGTTATGTTACGTTATGTTATGTTATGTTATGTTATGTTATGTCACGCTATGTAATGTTTCCAAGTCATTATTATTGATTGGGAAATATATAAAAGTATTAGTCAGACTGGAGAGGAAATTGTAAACCGTAGAAGATAAACAGTTTAGTTTTATACATGATGAGGTGAGTGATGGCCGTTCTTCACCACCACCAGCTGTAGCGTCTATGGGCAGGGCTATGTATACTACCGAGTGAGTTTAATTACAATGCCTCTCTCTCTCTAAAAGGTAAGTTCATTTTGCTGTCACGGAGATTAACTGTAAAAGATGCCAAGCAAAACAAATTATCCCGCTAATACAAGTTAATATATTCGTTCATTAGGGTCTTGTAGGAATATGTTTAGTGTGTGTGTGTGTGTGTGTGTGTGTGTGTGTGTGTGTGTGTGTGTGTGTGTACGTATAAGTTTACACGCCTATTCAGTATATTCATATGAAAGCATATTTACGTGTACATAAGTATATAAACTGTGAGTGTATGTGCGTATAAGTACATAAGTATACATACACACGCGTACATACATACACACACACACACAACTAAACCCTCAAGTACACACACACACACACAGGGGAAAGGAACCAAGGAGACGACGCAGAACACCTCTCTCAGCAGAACACCAATGAAACAACATCTTATATTCACAATAGATTTTTGGAATGACAAATTTTCATGTTGGTCGTTCGTCATATATTCAGTGGCAAACAGGACGAGAATTCACGATGTAAAATGCGGGAGAATATTGTATGAGACGGAGGAAGAATGATTGGCGGGAAGGTGAGGGGTAGTGTGTGGGGTGTCGTGCGGCCGGGCCAACACTCGCTTTGCCCTGGGTCTGTTTTTTTTTTTTACTTTACTTAAATGGTGACGATGATATTCAAGTGAGTTGTGTAAGTATGGAAAAAACAATGATAATAAAATATATATGATATTGTAAAGAGAAATGTGATATTGTACGATAACAAGAAAATCGTAGTACATGATTTTTATATTGAAGTATAATATAACACACGCGTAAACGTTAAAAAAAATAAAATCTGTATATCTTAAGAAATTCTTCGTCCTGCCACAACAATTTAATAAAAAGTGACTACAGAGAGAGAATACTGTTTCAAGTTTTACCATATCGACTCTGATTTTAATACGGTGGGTGCAGAAGTGAGTGGACTTTCTACTACACACTAAGACGGTCGACTGACTACTGCACCCAGCGTACTGTTAGTTACTATCCATATAAAGGTAACAGTATGTTTACTTTATTCAACAAGAGCTGTGACGTCCAGCTTTCTTGTGTGGCTGAGTACTGTTTTTTTTATAAGATTTCCTGAGCAAATAGTGTGTCCCATGATACAAGTTGTCTTAATAATTAAAGAGGTGGACATGCCTTAGCGTACCTCGCTTTATTTACCACCAAAACTGAACAATATCAACCTTCTATAATTCTTGTAACATTAGCAAAGTTGTTGCAAAATTCTTGAAAATATGTAAACATGATATTTCGTTCTCATGTACAGTATGTTTCCTTATGCTCCATGAGGAACATATTTGGTTTATCTCCTGCGGTCGTCACCTTTATTCATTCCTCAGTCGAGATTTCACAATATAAAATGGTGACCAAGTTATGATAATAATGTAAATTATAAGTTTAATTTAATGCAGGATTTCTCACTTTGAGTGATTTTTTTTGCAATTATTTTCCAATTTATGAAAATATCGTCACTAAAAAAATAAAATCGAGGAAATATTTATGTCATCTGTGGACTGGGTGTGGTGTTGGGCCACTTCGCCTCCTCGATTCGGTCAGAATAAAGACATTAAAACACTCAACAATAATGTTCTTGAGAGAAAGCTTCCAGCTTGGCACATTCTATAGATATTACCATAGTCAGTGTTATGGTGTGACGACCTCGACTTGGTAGTACAGTACCAACAACACTCACCCTCAATCGGCCGAGAAGTGGTGTCTGGGAGGCCCATGAGTATTCTGTTGAAATTCCAATTTACGGAACCTCTGCCTACCAAAACTTTAGCACTGTATGTAACTCCCTGTTTTTTCCTGTCATAATATCAACACCAGATCAAATCATCCTGCTTCAAATACCTTTAGTCACTGACCAGCGGGACGTCCCTCCTCGGTGAATAGATATGACACAACAACTGTACGATCCTCTCCCTGCGCTGTTCATATGACAAAATAATAAATTTGTTGATTTTGAGCCCGGTAGGACCACATTCACAGGACTGTATACGCCAATGACATACCAACATGCAAACACCCAGCCAGACATATCTTACTTCGCTCCTCTACATTCCACAGTCTACATAAAAGCTGGTGGTAATACATTAAACTGTGACAGTGTGACGCAGTAAACATTCGCTGATAACAGACATCACACTTTATGCTCCATGTTGAGTGTCGGTCGCCTGTGTTTAGTTTGGAGCAGAGTATTGTACATGAGGCATCGGAACTGTGCGATCAAATCCTCTTTAGAACATTCGCATGACTTTTCGCTCCATTAGCAAATTAAAGATTACTTCTCGTGTGTGGCTGAGGCGGTGATTATGTGAGGTAACACCCGGGGCGCCCACACAGACCCCCCTCCGCCAGCTGCTCGCCCACACCTGATTGGGGTTTAATTGTCCGTTGTGAATGATCGAACATTGACTGACTGTCGAAGTTCTCTTACTGACTCATCCAGCTACCGTAATGTCAGAAAGGAGGGGGGGGGGTAGTGTTTTTTTCCAGCGTTTATATCATGTTTTTAAGGACCAGAGAGATGTCATCTATAAAGAAATGTATAGAGGAGTTATATAAATATCTTTTATTTGGCGAACGATGACAACCTTCCATTTCTTAAAGTACTCGAGTTTCATGCAAATTATGATAATATATATGATTTCTATTAATAAAATTTACGATATATACATTTGTTTAAGTAAGTATTCACCCGCTGTCTTGAAAACCCGTTCATTCCATTTTCGATCTTTAAGGGAGTATCACACTGTGGCCTCTTTCACCTCAGAGTCAGGAGACACAACCGTCTTGGAGATCACAGAAGCACGAGCCTCTTGACGTAGTGAATCACCTTTATTCTTCGTCGTAAACTGTGAACTCAAGGCATGGCCGGCTGAGTCTTTCTCGGTGCTGGAGTCTTTATTCTGAGAAGTCTTTATTGTTTTGTGGGTGAGACAACGCGTGTTGACCCCGGCCACCACACCTTCTGTTCCACCACACCCTCTTCTACATTTTCTCTTCCAACACCTCATTACCACACGCTCTGTTCCATCAATCCATCACCACAACCACACCTTGTACTTTGCCACCTTCAGACACATCAGTGAGTCAGAAACAAAAGAAGTTGTTCTATACCAAAGGCTTCACTCCAGAAAAAAAAAGATACTCTACCATTGTGTCTCTACCAAAACAAATTCGACTATGCATGGCAGTGCAAGCCACAAATATAGATTAAATATTGCTCTGTCATAAACAAGGCTAAACTACAGAGAAAATAAAAGATACTCCTCACTCAATATTCCTTAGAAAAAAAGAAAAAGATAAATAATATAAATTTTTCTCACTAACGCATCCCAATTGACCGACACGAGGCACCACGGCACCTCATAATCTTTTCCCTCCCCAACCAGCCACCCACAACCTCCCCCTCCTCACCCCAGCCACCCGCAACCTCCCCCTCCTCACCCCAGCCACCCGCAACCTCCCCTCCTCACCCCAGCCACCCACAACCCTCTCCCCAACCAGCCACCCACAACCTTTTCCCTCCCCAACCAGCCACCCACAACCTCCTTCCTCCTCACCCCAGCCACCCACAACCTCCCCCTCCTCACCTCAGCCACCCACAACCTCCCCCTCCTCACCCCAGCCACCTCAAGGACTCATGGTGTGTGGCAAGGGACCATTTGTTTACATGTCTGCAGAGTGAACTAAAGAAGCACAGAAAAATAATTGGCTCCAGAAAACTAAGGTAAAAGATACAATACAAATTAAATCAGAACAAAACACAATGAAAATTAGTGAATATCTTATTGTTTTTAAGCCATCCTCAGTACAAGGACCATTTACCTGTATAGTATTTGTCACTATGTTAATTATCCTCATTAAATGTGACAACTTACCTGGCCAGATATTAGAATAATATAATGAGGTAAATGTGTTATTATAGGCAGCCATTAATAGTGTAAACATCTCTCACTATATGACCTTCAATGTCCATTAGTTCCAGGTCCTTAAAAAGTTGTCAACACAGCTGTAGGTCTCATAAGTGTCAGTTATATATGATTCATGTATGATGTATGTTGATGTATAGTTAAGGAATAATGAAACAGGTTTTTTTTTCATTCAAGAGCTCAAGGAGTATACTAATACATTAATGGTGTGAGACAGTGATAAGGTGGAAGGAGTCTTATAATACCCTGATATTAAGAGTAATGAGACACAAATTTACGTTGAGATATTTCACACCACACGACTTCTCCTCCTCCCCCTCTCCCTACCCCTACCCATTCTACCTCCTCCTCCCCCTCCCTCTCCCTACCCCTACCCATTCTCCCTCCTCCCCTCCCTCCCCCCTCACGATAAGTTATCCCATAAAGGAGGAGGAGGAGGAGGAGAAAGAAGAAAAATAAGGGCATGAGAACCAATTTAGGAAGACGATACGAGGCAAAAACCTGATAAAGGAGAACAAAGGAAGCGGGCAGAGCGTGGAAGAGAATAAAGAAGGGTATATTGTGCGAGTCATCCGCCTTAAACAATAGAACAAGATTTTTTGGTTGGGGTGAACATCAGAGGTGAGGGGGTGGAGGGGGGCGGGTGAGGGGGGCAGAGGGGGGCGAAGAGGGGGTGGAGGGGGTAGAGAGGGGTAACATAGGCTCCCCCACGGCCATGTAGACACCTGGTTCACCGTCAACATACACATCGTTAATAAAATATATAGGTGAAGATCCTGAATTAGTTTTTTTGGTTTTTTAAGATAAGGACAGTTAAAATGGAGCAACCTATCAGTGTAAATGAGAGTGAACATAGTGGGGATACTAATGCTGTTATAGTGTATTAAATATATTGTCTTTTGAACTGAGGAAGAGAATGATTTTAATTAATAAACTCAACCGTGAAGATTATACCTAGTACACGGTATCACTGGTGTTGGTAAAATATAATAGAAGCGACAGTGTAAACATCACAAATAACAATAATGTGAATAAACGAAAGATAAAAAAAGTTACAAATATAGATGAAATAAACACTGGTAGAACACAACAGACGCCAGGTAAAACATGTACGGTAAGTTTCAACACAAACACCAGAAAGAAAATGAATTACAGTTTTCCAAGAACACCTGGTGAGAGATGAGGTGAAGGTGAGGGCAACAGAGAGAGATATTTAACGTTTACTAAATTATGAAACCAAAAGATATTCAGATATTAGACTTGATCAGGTTAAAGGTGTACTGTTAGTTATATAGTCTACTAAAGGTTTACTTATACTGTATTATGATAAACAATTTAAAATGTATAATAAATGATACGTTTTTTAACTAGAGGTCCATCATTGTAACAAAGATGTTCAAATGTTCCGGAAATACAAAAATGTCTACAGCATTTTGAACGAATCTTTATTTTTTTTTTTTACTTTTTATGTGTAATTATGAAAGAAAATATGAATAGAAAAACGAATAATGTGATGAAAGATAAACATAGGGCAGAGGAAGTTGGTAAAGTGAGAGTCTTTAAGAGAAGGAGTAAAAAACAAAACGAATTTTACTATGAGTGAGTGAGTGAGTGAGTGAGAAAATCTGTGGCCGCTAGAGACGACACCATCACCCTGCCTTAGTGAGGAGGAGCAACAGGTGACCTCCAGGTACTGACTACTGCTCTGATAACTTAACACAGGTAAGTCACTCCCTGCCTCGTGTCTTAATACAATCTCATACTGTTGACATTATTGTACCTGTATTTAGTAAAAGATTATCACGACACGAATAATAATTGTACTTGACCCCCTATGTGTGTGTGTGTGTGTGTGTGTGTGTGTGTGTGTGTGTGTGTTCACGTACATAATTAGTTGCAAGAGCTGATTTGTCTATAAACGGCTATACAAATACTAATTACAAATTATTTACTTCCCTGCGGTTCAAATTATCGTAGATAATTACTAATTGGAAATATCTAATTAATCTACCACAGTCGACCCGCCAGTTAATATATTACAGAGATATTTAGTGAGTGTTAGAGGGGACCAGCTGGTGTGCCACACATGACAGTGACCAGCTGGTGGTGTGCCACACATGACAGTGACCAGCTGGTGGTGTGCCACACATGACAGTGACCAGCTGGTGGTGTGCCACACATGACAGTGACCAGCTGGTGGTGTGCCACGCATGACAGTGACCAGCTGGTGTTGTGCCACACATGACAGTGACCAGCTGGTGTACACGCATGACAGTGATCAGCTGGTGTGACTGCTGACACATGACAGTGACCAGCTGGTGTTGTGCCACGTATGACAGTGACCAGCTGGTGTTGTGCCACGCATGATGAAGCACCAGCTGGTGTTGTGCCGCATGACAGTGGTGACATGACTGATCAGCTGGTGTTGTGCCACATGACAATGACCAGTTGGTGTTGTGCCACACATGACAGTGACCAGCTGGTGTTGTGCCACATGACAGTGACCAGCTGGTGTTGTGCCACACATGACAGTGACCAGCTGGTGTTGTGCCACACATGACAGTGACCAGCTGGTGTTGTGCCACACATGACAGTGACCAGCTGGTGTTGTGCCACACATGACAGTGACCAGCTGGTGTTGTGCCACACATGACAGTGACCAGCTGGTGTTGTGCCACACATGACAGTGACCAGCTGGTGTTGTGCCACACATGACAGTGACCAGCTGGTGTTGTGCCACACATGACTACTGTAAGTAAGTCCACTACATACATTTTACAAACTTTCTTAGAATAACTTTTAATAATACTTTCTTGTCTTCGATATCTAGATTAATTGTCGGTATCTTAAAAGCTCTTTGTTTTTTTTCTTATAATATCGGTAACTTTTTTTTTAATTATTAAGTGACCTCATAAATAGTAAAAATAAATTGCTCTGTTTTAATCACATTTCAGACGTAGAAATAAGTCCTATATTTTATGTCTGGTGATAAAATCTGATAAAGGATAAATACAGTTTTACGGAGGAGAAATGTTACCAGTATATGATTATAGTTTGTGTTAGCAGTGAGTATTTATATCTTTCCCGGTCTTTATAAATCAATATTAATGGTGTTCATTTAAGAGGAATATTTGTGAGGAATAAATTATCTGCAATTATTTTCTCCTTATAGGTAATGGTATATCCTGGAGAGTATTATTTGCACAGGTAATAATTTATTGGTTTATTCCCCTGATAATTATAGAGAAACTTTTACTCAATTAGTTTTATTAATGTTCAGTTTTTTTTATATGTTGCCTTAAATATCAAATATTTACTGAAACAATAAAGAATAAATTACCAATATATTAATAAATTTATAAATAAACAAACACAACCCTCACCTGTAATTAAAATATATCTGTACCTGAGTAATTTTTTTTCCTATCTTATACGTAAACTTAATTTCCACCTGTCCAAAAAAATATATAATTAAGCAAAAGTAAAAGACAAGTCGTCGTTGGTGGTATGATAAAAAATAAACAAGAAGTGTGGAAAGGATTTAAATGCCTCACTAAAATGACTCTTCCAAAAACCTCACAAATTTGTCTCGTAAAAGATTCAGAACCCGAGACGATGACTTCTGTTCGGGTGAGAGGTCTTAGAGGTGCGTTATCCCTCTTTATCATATCTATTCTCGTCCTTATGAGGTATATAATTAGGGGTTATTTTCCCGTGTGTTTCTGGCAGGGACAATAGGCCTTATTGAGTTTTGCCAAAAGGGTGAAAACTTGAGAGGTATTTGAGATGGGAAGTAGATGAGGTAGTGGTTATATTTCAGCGCTGGGGTGACGGAGCCGCAGTGACCTACCGCAGGGAAAGAGGGTGAGAGGGTGAGAGGGAGAGGGAGGGGGGGAGGGGGGAGAGGGGAAAGGTTGGTTGGGAGAGAGAGGGGAAAATGATGGAAAGGGAGGGAAGGAGAGAGGGGGAGAGGGTGTGAAGGAGGAAATGATGGTGAGGGAGGGAAGGTGGAAGGGGAGAAAGATGGAGTGGGAGGGAAGGAGGGAGAGAAAAAGGACGAGAGGAAAGAAGACAAGAAAACAGGAAGTAAAAAAGAAAATGGAAGAGAGAAGATGAGAGACCTAGAGAAAAGGAAAGAGAAAAATAGGACAGAGATTGAGAAAGGAAGATAGAGATAGATACTCAGAGATGATACATGTAAAGGAGGGAGAGATAAAACAAGGAAGGGGGAGAGGAGACGATGATAAAGAATGAATATAATAAACTAATAAACAATAGTGAATAAGCACGACAGCAAAATAAATAAATAAATAAATAAAAGACGAAAAAAGTCCACATATAAATATTAATAAAAACTTCGCTAATCAATGAAAACATAAACATCCTCACATAGGTAGGAGTTATACCTTACCTGTCTCTTATCTCCCAGGAGAATACACCTGGGTTCTCCTTCTTGTAGTCAGCCACCTTTCGCTCGATCTCTGGAGTGGCTACGCGGGGCTTCGAACCGCCTATCACCCCAGGACGGATCGACCCCGTCTCCTGTAGGCAATAAGGAGCCTCTGGTGAGTGAAAGGATAAAACTACTCCTTGTTAATATTTATGTTCCTGTGTTATCATTACTCCTACGGTACGACTGACTCTTAAACCATTACAGAGCGAGTGTGTTTAGTCTCGCTGGGGAGGAAGGTCGTGATTACTTACCACCTGGCTTTTCTGTCATGAGTTCTGTCACGCTTATACAGTGATTCACATCTACCCTAAAATCTCATCATGTGTTTGTTTGTCTGTTCAGGATCCTTAATAAGAAACAACGGTTAAACAGGACTCTCGCCTACATGTAGTAACAGAGTATCTCACTATCTTACCCCACAAACAGATATCTATTATAGTTAACTTCAGATGATCATGATTAATGTTAATGTTAAAAACCTAAAGAACTACTCACAATTTTTGAGATATTTTAACCTCCAGGATTATCAGGGAGAGGAACTTAACACTTAATATTAATGTTGAATATATTAAGAACATGATGTCTTTATCTGGGCAGAAGACTTCACCTAAGACACCGCCTTACACGGCACCTCACACTCATCAACTGTTCCTGGAAATCTACGTTTTTTTAGAGAATCTTCTTGTTCCTTTGTGTCTCATATTACGAGGAATTTCCAAAAAGTCTGTTAGTATGACAGAGGCCATATATTATCCTTATTATATTGTAATTTTATCTTAAGAAAGACTCTGCCCTCTGGCTCTGGAGGCCGTAGTGTGACCAGCTCAGTAATTGACCCTCTGGTGCTGAAGGTTATAGTGTAGCCAATACAGCTCACACTACAGTAGCACCTCACTGGGCCACCGACACCCTGGAACAAGTGTGTGGCTCTACCATGACGACGAACACTATAACATTAATTAACCAGTTGTCGACACCAGACAGTTTTATTTATCAACTTTTATCTATGATTTTTAACTATTAATCCCGTGGTGAAGACTTAATCCCCTGCTGTTATGTAGATACAATTAATAACTCAATTAATCCTTAGTCGTTGGTCACTCTGTCCCTCCAGCCACCAGGAACCTGTCTGTTGGTTCACTTAATATTAATGCTCTAACAACTATCATCATCACTACTACACTAACTATCACTACCTGCACTGTTACTCTACTGTTTCACCCCTCCACCACCCCTCCATTACCCCTCCCTCCCTTTCTCCCTCCCCTCCATAACCCTTCTTGAAACTCCTTCCTCCTCCTCCATCACTCCTCCCCTTTCATCCATTCTTCCTTAATTCTCTCACCCCCTTCCTCTCCTCTTTTCTTAGCGCCCTCCCTCCTCCAGTACTCCTGCCCTAACTCCCCCTCCCCCTTCCCTTCCCCTCCCCCTGCCCCCCTTGCCCCACACGTACCTGGTATCTATTGAGGATCTTGGACACACAGCCGTGGGATACCCTCAGCTGGCGAGAGATGACACAGGGGCGTATCCCAGCAGCTGCCATCTCGACGATCTTGAGTCTTATGTGGTTGGGTAGAGGGCGGCCATTGATGTAGACGCCACCCAGCTGGTTAACGCGCCCTTGGCCTGCCGGAGAAGTCATTCCTGCTCGCGTTATAATTCATGTTTTCTACCAAGACTTCCTTATCTTACTTGCTATCAGAGTAGTAATACATGATTATATCTTATCTCCCTCGCTATCAGTGGGGTTAATACATGATTATCTGAGCAGCGGGTGATTGGCCAGAGCTACCGGGTAACACTTTACGAGTTATTTAGTGTGTGTGTAGGAGGGCAGAGAGTACCGGGCTGACACACGCTTTAATACTGCCCCCTGGTTATGGTCCTCCCTCTTACCTAACTCCTTGATACTGTCTCTGCCCACTGAGCTTTTATTGAAGGTTTGTGAACAAGATTGGCCCTGGGAGGTGTGTGGGGGAGGGGTGGGGTAGTGGTGTGGGGGAGAAACGGGGCAGTGGTGTGGGGGAGGAACGGGGCAGTGGTGTGGGGGAGGAACGGGGCAGTGGTGTGGGGGAGGAACGGGGCAGTATAGGGGCAGGGCGTAGTATGGGGGCAACAGGGGCAGTGGCGTAGGGGAGGAACGGAGCAGTAATGTGGGGGAGGAACGAGGCAGTAGTGTGGGGGAGGAACGGGGCAGTAGTATGGGGGCGGAACGGGGCAGGGGTGTGGTGGAAGTGGTACGCCTAATACTAATATAATTCATTGATATTTTGACAATAAAGGACTCATATAATCATACAACAACTATAATTTAAGGAAAACTATACAAATACACTTAATTATACAAAAACCTATACAAATTATCTTAACATATATCAAAATTATTAGTATAGTATATATGAATATGTATTAATTTGTACATATATAGATATTCTTTTATTACACAAATACATATGACGTACAATTGGTGAAACAGAATGTGAAAGAAGAATAGGAGAAGTATAGGTTAGTGTGTAGTATGAGACAGATCTGTAATAAGTGTGTTTGTAGTTGAGTGTGTTTGTAGTTGAAGTGTGTCTGTAGTTGAGTGTGTTTGTAGTTGAGTGTGTTTGTAGTTGAAGTGTGTCTGTAGTTGAGTGTGTTTGTAGTTGAGTGTGTTTGTAGTTGAAGTGTGTCTGTAGTTGAGTGTGTCTGTAGTTGAGTGTGTCTGTAGTTGAGTGTGTTTGTAGTTGAGTGTGTTTGTAGTTGAAGTGTGTCTGTAGTTGAAGTGTGTCTGTAGGTGAAGTGTGTCTGTAGTTGAGTGCGTCTGTAGTTGAGTGCGTCTGTAGTTGAGTGCGTCTGTAGTTGAGTGTGTTTGTAGTTGAAGTGTATCTGTAATTGAGTGTATCTGTAGTTGAGTGCGTCTGTAGTTGAAGTGTATCTGTAGTTGAGTGTATCTATAGTTGAGTGTGTTTGTATAATTTGTCGAATATATTGTCATAAAATTAAAGTATACAATAAACTCTAATGTAATCTCCCACAGTTTACAATATAAAACTATTTGACCTCCAACATGATCCACCAACCACCAACACCACTCGGAAAAAACAAACTAACACAATCAATAACAATCACAAAATAACTTCTATAAGATGACCTCGTAAAAAAAAAATCACCCACATCAAAGTCACCAAAGAAAGTTCCTCAAGACAACAAGGGGAAGAAGACCAAGAGACTCCGACTTTACAACCAGTAGACCAAAAAAAAATCACTCGACATTTAAAGAAAAGTTCCCAGGTAATCTTTAATTTGTCAATGTTA
>NW_024722227.1:3494319-3621819 GCF_018991925.1 Homarus americanus
AATGGATCACCGACATGTCTCCAGCGGACAACTGAGTTCCCCTTACACGCCTCTTTAAACGGTGTCTCCTCTCCCCTCACCTCTCACCCCTCACCTTCCTGTGACCTGACTCCATCACCTGGAGACGTCTATAGTGTCAACGGCTAGCCACGACCATTCACCTTACCAACTGATGTTCACTCGTCTGCGTCATAAATATTATCAAGATTCACATATATATTCTTACAGTCAGCAGGTGAGGTTTTACTCTCTCTGTGCAGCCAGGTGAGGTAATAGTGTACTGTACATTGATTCGACGTCTTGGTTATGTCCTGTTGTACGCGTACCTGTGTCTGTGTACCTTAATTGTATCACTTTACCTGTACTTGGGCTGTTGTTTCCGAATATATGGTAAGTGTAAGGGAGCAATGACCCCTGAGAATGTAGGTGTATGGGGAGCGTTGACCCCAGAGAATGTAGGTGTATGGGGAGCGTTGACCCCAGAGAATGTAGGTGTAAGGGAGCGTTGACCCCAGAGAATGTAGGTGTATGGGGAGCGTTGACCCCAGAGAATGTAGGTGTATGATATTAGAGTCAGTTGCCTGGTCTTGTTACCTGTGGGTCACTTTTATGGCCATGGTGTGTGAGGCTCTGACTGGACGCGGCTTCAGATGCTTTATGGTCGTATATATTTACATTTATCGTGTGTGTGTGTGTGTGTGTGTGTGTGTGTGTGTGTGTGTGTGTGTGTGTGTGTGTGACAGCAAACTAAATTCCCGGATTAAAGTACATGAGATCCTCAGTAGTTATATATTAATTAATCGTATCATTCATTACTGTTATTAAGAGTCTGGAAAAGTGAAAATTTCTGGCCTACTGAAGAAAAGGCAACTTTGGTTTAATAATATAAGTAATCAATGCAAAAACCAAAGGGTATTATGACAGCCTGTATGTGTGTGTGTATATATATATATATATATATATATATATATATATATATATATATATATATATATATATATATATATATATATACTGTTAAATAATATGGTGTATTTCTTTGTGTATGAACCTCTGTCCTGCGTGGCAGTGAGAAGTGATACCACCCTCAGTGTCAAGACCTGACTGAATTACTCAGAATAGGCAAACTGTACTCCAAGCTTTGTCAATAAATTTGTGAAACTAAAATGAGAGGGAACACAGCGAAGGTAAAACACACGGCTCCGTCTCTTGTCATTCTGTAACACTTGTTGGTTTATGTAGTAACTAAAAATGTGACATATTTCTACACAAAATTTAATACACGACAAGAGAAAGATCGAAATATCAATAAATTCCAGCAATATCTGAGGTCCTGTGAACTTGGGATATATTTTACTATACGAGAACGGACTCACGTGTGTATCCTCATGTATCTATACACTTTATTGGGTTCGCCGCCGCCAGGGAGTGTAACGTTTGGAGATATACAGTCCATGCTAGTTTACGTGCGTGTATGCGTGTATGTGTACGTGTGCGCGTGGGTGTGTGTGTGTGTGTGTGGGTGTTCAATAAAATCACGGATTAATTTGATAATCACTATTTGCTGTTAACTATCAATTATCGGGAGTAATGACCACAGACTTTCCTGAGGCACCAAGGGAGCTCTCCGCGGTTAATGTGAACTTTTTTATACTCAAATAATGTACTAAATTTAAGTTTTCGTGTCTTCATGTTCATAAAAATAATACAATTCTCAAGCCACACAAAACTACCTGTACGCGCGTGTATAACATCAACACAACAAGAGTGACCAGGGATTCACCAGCATCAATTCAGTTTATCACACTTCAAGACCAAAAGAAGACCTGAGGCACAAAAACCGTACAGGTGGGCAGAGCAATAAAGCGAGGTCTAAACTTATAGGCCTATGGAACGAGTCGACCACCACCTTTTACAAGCAGTCATAATCCATCATAAGCGATGTGGACTCCCAAGGTTGTAAACACAGGATGAGAGAAATCAGGAGGTGGTTTGGTGTTAACCCACGTCATGAGGCGCCGGAGATATCTATACACCTCCGAGGTATATCTTCTTATTATACCCAGAAAGTGTATTTTTTCTTGGCATTGTACAGAAGTGTGTTACTATCAAGTGTGTGAGCTAGCCTAGTGTGTAGATGCTTACTGACCCTATTAGTGAAACACCCTAATGTACGTTTTAACATACAACTTCGAATTTATACACCTACGAGACGAGAGATTATTGAAAACGACGAAGGAAATATAATAAACTAAAACATAATTATTGGACAGAAGTATAACAGGTTTACGCAACTCCCGTCAAATAATAAACAATAAGAAAAGAGATGAATGAACAATATAAGGGGCAAAACTTCCAAGTATTACAACCAATGTTATACGTATGATCTTTCGTCATGAACAAATTAAAAAAAAAACAGTATTGATAAATGTTGTACAGTGAAGCGGGGCAGAATAACAAAGAAAGTAATGAGATACAAAAATATGAAGAACTGTAATTTTCCCGATTACGAAATTTTTAAAATAAAATATTCCTACGGCGACAATAATTCAAGAACACTTTAAAGTCATCAACAAAAGACTGACTGCAATAATATATGAAGGCGAGCTACCCTGCCAGGCCTGTAAAACATATGAAGGCGAGCTACCCTGCCAGGCCTGTAAAACACAACAAACTTGACTGGAAGGCCCATGTAAATAACACAGTCAAGGCAGCCTCGTACCGTCTCTACATGCTACGAAGACTTAGGTCACGCCAGAGCTGAGGACCATCTACAACGCCTTTATTCTCCCCAAACTAACGTATGCGTCACCAGCCTGGTCGTCTTCTCTCAACTCCACCCAACAACGTCAGCTAGAGAAGGTACAGAAAAGGGCCTGCAGAATCATGCTCGGCGCAGACTACTCCGGCTACACCAACGCTCTCCACCACCCTGGAAATGCCATCCCTCAGTGACCTCCACCACCAAGCACTGGAAAGGTTTGGCCGTGGACTACTGCACCACCCTCGCCATCGCCACCTCCTGCCACCTGCAGGCCCCCACCCAACTCGCGCAGTCCGCCACTACAACAAAATTCAGCCCATAAGAGCCCGCACCGATAGATATAAGAACAGCACCATCCCATCTATTGTTAAAATAATAAACAACACCTGATTTATGTACTGCACAGCCCTGTAAATGTATTCAGTGCATATTATATCATTATGTCTAAATTAAATGTAAGTCTGTATATTTTGAGCCACCGGTTGCAACTCTATTAATAAACCGTTTATTATTATTATTATTATTATTATTATTATTATTATTATTGCACATACACAAGGGATGAGAACCTGATGGCAACGGTTCTACAATAATACGGAAAGGTGGTGGTGAAGATGGCAGCCGTATTACAGAAGACGATACATCACACTTACTTATCAGGTGTAGTTTCATATTTCGAGCACAACAGACGAAAGAAACAGTGATTTACATCCACTCTCTTAACACTCCTGCACAAGACATGCGCCTCTAGATCTATGTACAGTATACCAAAATCTATCATTTTCACTGGCCTGTGCAGGTCTCCTGATGATTTGGGATTATGGTGGATGTCATGTTTATATTACATTACAATTCACCATTGATGACGGCAACTGACATGAACTAAACCAAAGATGACGACAACTGACATGAACTATACCGCTGATGACAGCAGCTGACATGAACTAAACCACTGATGACGACAGCTGACATGATAAGTTAGGATAGTTAGATAAGGCATGGTTAGTTTATTTTATTTACCTTCGTAATAATACATGTCGCTTATACCATCGCCCAGTTGATGTATTCCTCCGCAGTTCACTAAAAATAAAATCGATCAGAAAAAAATTGCTGAAATTTATATTCGTAAATGAAAATTTCAATATTTATTCATAATATTAATAAATGAGATAATTTTTTTATATAATATTTCTAGTAAATTTTACGATACTAAGATGGCGTACGGCGGATGAGGAGTGATGCACATAGCGTCCCTCTTACCCTTGTGTATTGAGGCTCTTTAGAGACGCTGTATCTACTCTGTCCATAACAGTTTCACTATAATCATAATCATAACGCTTTGTGATTCTTGACGAGTGTACGGAAGACTTGGTAAAGGATGGATCGTTAGCTGCACTGACCAAGAAATATATGATCTTATGATAGTAAAATGTGAGATCTTACAGCTCGAGACATCCAGTGTATATAAAAATGCCATATAAAGCTGTTAACTGTTATCAAATATCATAAAATAAATTCCTGAGACATATTACTCTACAACAAATTTATCTAAACTCTCCTAAACTTACCCATGCATCGCCAGACACAAACATACACACAAGAACAAGAGAAGATAAAGAAACAGACGACTTTACAGAAAATCCATCAACACGGGATCTATAAAACCCTTGCCACCATCACACCACCAGCGCCGGGTAGAGGCAGCCCAGCCACACGTGAAGTATATAACATGCTAGCCACTTAAAAATAAATAAATTGAGCCCGCAAGAGTGAATTCACGCAACTTACACCCCCTGCCCTGTAATATTCTCTATAACATATACATAAGATAGATGTATTCACCGGGTGTAGGAGATGTAAGTGAAAATAATCCAGGTTCAGTACATATAATCTTTGTCACGGACGCAGCTCACTGTGTGGCGGTAAATTATTGAACATCATCAAATATATCTTCGGTAAAAATACTTTCATGTATATAAGTATGTATGTATGTGAAGAATTTATGCAATACCACATAAATCATAACACTGAGATCCTACTGTAGAAGATGATAAAAGAGAAGACGAGACCACTGAATATTTCGACCGTACACTCTTGAGGACCTGAGGTTACAGTGGAAATAGTCAATGTTCTTTTGTTTTTCTCTGTTATCTTCTTCGACAGTGGCATGTCAGTGTTATGATATATGTGCTATTATATTATTTCTTCAGCCATATATCTAAATAATGAAAAATTGAAATAGTAACGTTGAAATATTATATTACTTACATAAATATAATTAATTATATTACTTCATAAGATAATTCTGAAAAGGTTTATGTAAGTATTGAGTCAGTACCCCCCCCCCTCCTTTCCCATAAACAAGACATAAACTACCATGGCGGTGAAACGTTACAGAAACAAAACTAGAGAAATAACTGGTAATGTTTCAGTTTACAGCAACCACAGAATTCAGGAAATTCACTGCACTCAATCGATATAACTATTTTTTATATAATCATTTTCTTATATTACACTTTCGTCGCAAATAGATAATAAGGAAGTTATTGAATTTTAAAAAATAATAAAATCAGAGCACCTGATATCTCTACGCTGTTGCTCAAATTGTGTGTTCGTAAGTTCGCTTACCTCCCTCGCATGTGCCGGGGGAGGGGGGCGGGGGCGCACCCAATCAAATCTAGGGGGGCGTCAGGCAATCAAATCCAATAAAAAATCTTCTCAACATTTGAATCAACGAAGTAGCGTTCAATATTCGGCGTGGGTGGTAGGATGCGGGACACTTTCAATCAGTTGCAGCGTGGAGCCATTATGCGCTGGGTGCGAATTCGATTATTGGAAGTTTATTGTATTATTTCATTCTAAAGATAAGGAAACTCTAGAGAACAGAGGAACCCACGACGTATTCTGGTCCCTGGCTCAGAGTAAGGTAAAAAATACTCTAACAGCTATTTATATTCTCGTGGAGGCTGATCACGAGACTCTAGGGTTATTACATAGCGTTTGGGGGTCCAGGGGCTGGCTAGGGGGTTAGGCGAGGTTTACTTTGGTTATATTGTAGAAGTTAGCAAGCACAGAGTACCGGGAATTCAGAACACGCAATCGATAGAACTATGAGGGGGGGGGCGGGGGGGCTAAATTCAAAACGAGTGATTTCCGATAAAACGAAAGTCAGATTTGAACCAATCATTAAAAACCACCAGAAAAACATTCTTTTATCGGATTCTTTAGTTGCTGTAATCTGCAATTTTACCAAATAATCATACATTGTTCTTAGTAATACACTGAAAAAACTGTTCACATAAATACCGGTTATGAGAAACATTATTGAAATTCCTCCTTCGAAACTTGTTAATTAAATTATATTGATGCGCTTCACAGCTCAGGGCTTTAACCACTGTATATTGTATTAGTTTCTCCACCACGACGGTCAAGTTGTACGTATTGACCAACACCAACACCATCACCCCCCACCACTAACACCACCACCAATACCACCAAGACCACCACCACCACCACCAATACCTACACCACCACCACTAACACCACCACCAATACCACCAAGACCACCACCACCACCAATACCTGTCTCCTTTAACTAACACCACCACCAATACCACCAAGACCTACCAATACCTACCAAGACCACCACCACCACCAATACCTGCACCTACCAACTTCCTCACCAACACCCCAACACAACCAACAACATACCCCACCCCTTACACCGACACCACACCGACACCCCCACCACTAACACCACCACCAATACCACCACCACCACCACCACCAATACCTACACCACCACCAACTTCCTCACCAACACCCCAACACAACCAACAACACCACCCCACCCTCACCACACCGACACCACCACCACCTCCTCACCACCACCACTGCCCAGAAGAGTGTAAACGGTCAGCCCCACAAATCCATTATGCGCGCTTAGCCTTCTGGTATTTACAAGAGGCTATAAAATCGGTAAGCAGATTTTAATGTCCGAACAGTGCTACTTGAGGGACCCCGAGGCTAAGAGGGAGAGATGCCGTCCTGTACCTTCCTTCCTTTTCCTTCCTCCCAAGGCTGTGAGAATGTTGTGAGTCATCTTTCTCTGGCGCCACAAGGTCGGGGAAAATGTTACCTTTCCGATGCCAAAGTTGGAATAATTATAATGAAAGTTTATTTTATTTTTTATGACAAGGAGAAAAATAAATGTCCATAAACGAAATATTTGTTGTGACTTAGAGAGCGGTTGAATATAGTATAAAAAAAAAATTATAGTTTCTTTTTGAGTTACAGGGTTATGCCTTTTATTACAAATATAAGTTTTTTACTAGCTACTTGATAAGAAAAAATTTATATATATTTTTTAAGAGTTACGCGTCTGAAAATTTGTTAATCAATTATTCTTCCATATGAGGAACTTTAAGGTTATAAGTCTCATGTACTGTCAGGTTATAAGTCTCATGTACTGTCAGGTTATAAGTCTCATGTACTGTCAGGTTATAAGTCTCATGTACTGTCAGGTTATAAGTCTCATGTACTGTCAGGTTATAAGTCTCATGTACTGTCAGGTAGGTTATAAGTCTCATGTACTGTCAGGTTATAAGTCTCATGTACTGTCAGGTAGGTTATAAGTCTCATGTACTGTCAGGTTATAAGTTTCATGTACTGTCAGGTAGGTTATAAGTCTCATGTATATTTATAGTGTAGGCAGAAGAACTGTGAGAAAATTATAATATTTCAGCCACACGATTGAGAATATTCTAATGCAATCCTTCATCTGAGTAACAAAGATGAGAAAAAACAACAGCAACTTTTATACTGTTGGACTAATGACTCAAAACTAACGACACTGTATGATGCAGGCGAGGAGGGAGACCATCACACTCCCCGGTACAAGACGGTGGGAGTGGCTGAAGGCTATTAAAAACTTCTACAGGTAATCTTCCAGGTGACGGCAGCTGATTGTTGATACTGTTCTCGCTCTTTCACGACGCGAAGTTCTCTTTCTTCCTTTTTTTTTTCTTTCCCCGAGAATAGACATTGTCAGAAGGATAAAAGACTATATTTTATGGTTTTGCTCGGTGAGTTCATTGTTGAGGCGCCTCGCTGTTGACTGGCCAGTGTAAATAAATGTAGTACTTTTCCTGAGATTAAATTAGACTGAAAATTTTGGTGTAAACAGAATCCCACCGAGGCAAACTTAACATCAACACAATACCTTCTCAGTATACAAGGGCTTTATTTTTTATCATCAATCTTATATGTGACTGAAATTTATTAACCCAATAATTTAGCTTCTGTCTCATGTTACTATTCTACTTATGAGACTTACAGTATAAATTACAGGTATATGTGAGGCAGCGTAGTCGACAAATTAGTAATGCATACAAGAGACGCCATAACTCTCTTGGGTCACCCCGACAACTAAATCAATAAACTATTAAAACAAATCACACTTATGAATCGACAGCTTCTCTTACCAGTCGATGGAATAGTCTTGCAGTTTGGCCTGATCATGAATCACTAATCGCTACTAAAAGACCCACACTGTATCATTCTCTAACTACCATTGACACGTACATATGACCGGTAACAGCGTGTAATAATAAATACCTGTAATTTATCAATCTATAACAGGACACAAAAAAAAATTATTTACAATGTCACAGTTAATAAGCCCAGCACAGCGGAACAGCATCAACAATAACCACACCCGGGCCGTTGATTGAATATTTCCTGAAGCATAATAGTTCGCTGCGTGCAGGAGGGAAAATCACAACCAGATTTCACCTCAAATCGATGACGGAACTGTGATGAATAACCCCGGTAAATAACTAACTAGCATCTGGCTGGGTCTAGGATTGTCACAGAGGCACAAAAGACTGGCTGGCACCAACTTATGGCATGACTACACCATCCAAACAATGACCTATGGGGGTTTCGCACCTCTGACACGCAACGCGGGAATTTATCATCAGGGGAAAACGAGATTATGGAGAAATCGTATGGGAAACTCCAAGTCTACGATCCTGGATAATTATTTTGTAATGAAAAAAAAAACTTCTTGGTATTTGTTATATATCATTGGTGACCTGTGTAGAGGTGGTGGGAGTTCATTCTGTTTTTTATACAGACGACTCGTGAGGTTGGGCAGCTCAATTACACAGACACATTAGTTAAAGTGTAACTGACGCAAAATTTTTCTGTCTTCAAGATTTTGATACGTATAAAAAAACACGTGAAAGGAAGTGTAGGAGTTAAAATAAAGACTGAGTAGTGTGAGCAGGTTGTCTGTCTGTCAGTCGCCAATACTCGCCAGGTAATAGGCTGTACAAATCTTGAAACAACATATTCGGTTAACAGACTGAAAGGTTTATGTTGCTAATAAATTCACAAGATGCTGTTGAAGCTCACGGGGGTGCTGTTGATTATCCTACATTCGAGGTTTATAGCTTTACAGTCACCGCTACACGTCTGAGAGCTTCTCCCTAACGTGACCAACTCGGCGTTAAGGGCCTCCACTTGAAAAATAATATAGAACTTGATGTTTAACTTCTAAATATTACCAAAACCAAATATCAATAAAATTACTAACCAAATATTTTCTTTAAATGCGAATCTTTACGGTGTATCTATCCCTGGCTGGTGAGGGCAGTGCTGGTAACTGATCGCTGGACACATGAGGCTACTTATCCAGTGATCTATATTGGTGTGTGGGAGACTGCAGGAACACTTAAGTTGGTCACCAGCAGCACTCTGGAGACACACCACACAGTCTGCTTATGACGACACATAATCATGTAACTGTATCTGCAGACAGTGACTAGTTATACTGAAGGTTGTTCAGAGTAAAATAAATTATACTCGGGTCATGTGTGGCGAATACCGAGAGGCGAGGCTGACCATCTTCTTCAAAAGAGGAGGTAAATAATGTATTCTACTGTAGTAACTAAATAACTATAAAGAAAACTTATCCTAAATGCATATATATGGTATAAAATTATAGTGAATAATTTGTAAAGTTAAATGAGTCTAAACTTAACACACAGTACAGCACAACACACACACACACACACACACACAGTACAGCACAACACACACACACACACGCACAGTACAGCACAACACACACACACACACACACACACACAGTACAGCACAACACACACACACACACACACACACACACACACAGTACGGCACAACACACACACACAGTACACACAACACACACACACACACACACAGTACGGCACAACACACACACACACACACACACACACACACACAGTACAGCACAACACACACACACACACACACACACACACACACACACACTCACACACACACACACACACACACACTCACACACACACACACACACTCACACACACACACACACACACAGTACAGCACAACACACACACACACACACAGTACAGCACAACACACACACACACACACACACACACACACACACAGTACAGCACAACACACACACCATCAACCATACCAAGACAATGGTTATGCACATCAACCTCTCCTCCGACATTGTCCCACCTCCTTCCATTACCTAGGTCCGAACACACCCAGGTTGTAGATTCACAGCTCCTCGGCGTACCATAGACAACAAACTAAATTGGAAACCACACGTCAGTGAGGTTGTCAAATCCTCCAGTTTCCGTCTCCACCTCCTCCGCCGACTCAAGTCCTCAGGTTCCGCACACGAGCTCCTCAGTGTATACACCATTCATACTTCCCAAGCTCACCTATGCCTCCCCCACCTGGTCTTCCTCCTAAATGCCACAAACGTAAACACCTAGAAAAAGTGCAAAGAGGGCATGCAGATTATTCTCTCCCTTCCTACTCCACATATCAAGAAGCGTCAACACACTGACCCTTTCGACTCTCACTGACCATCACCGGCTCATCTGCAAATTTGGTAGAAGCTTCTACACCATCCCCGACACCGGCCCCTACTACCACCTGAGATCTGTCCGAAATTGTGTTCGACACCACAACCGCATCCAGCCCATGTGCCTGTCGCTATGAACAGCCCAGTCCCAACCATTGTAAAATTATCAATAACATGTAATAAATCAGTGTATTCACTCCCAGTAAACACTGCTCCCTACACTGTCACTATTTTGAAATGAACTGCATTTTGGCTGATCCCCATCTAAGTTACTATATGTCTTATTTGTGTCACTTATGTCACTTGTATATTGTAATTCGTAACCCATTCCCCAAATATGTAATGTATATTTTCAGCCTTCGGCTGCCAAGCTCTTTCAATAAACAATTATTATTATTATTATTATTACAGCACACACACACACACACACACACACACACAGTACAGCATAACACACACACACACACACACAGCCTCCACTAACGATCCAGAGATGCAAATTGGGTAAGACGAGGACCGGTGGTTGGATGGGCTATAACTGTCGACCCGTGGGAGCTACCAGTACCCACGGCCCACAGGGGGGAGGGACGTCATCTGGGTGTGGGGTAGACGAGGACAGAGAGGTGTAGTGTGAGAGATGGTGAGAGAAGAACCAGTATGGAATTGGGAGGCTTTGTGGTGGTGGTGGTGTGGTTGTGGTGGTGGTTGTGGTGGTTGTGGTTAATATTGGTGTGGTTGTGTGTTGTGTGGTTGTGGTGGTGTAGGATGTGGTTGTGGGAGGTGTGGTTGTGGTGGTGTGGTTGTGGTTGTGGGAGGTGTGGTTGTGAGAGGGGTGTGGTTGTGGGGTGTGGTTGTGGTTGTGGGAGGGTGTGGTTGTGGTGGTGGTAGGTGTGGTGGTGGTAGGTGTGGTTGTGGGGGTGTGGTTGTGAGAGGTGTGGTTGTGGGAGGTGTGGTTGTGGTTGTGGGAGGTGTGGTTGTGGGAGGTGTGGTTGTGGGAGGTGTGGTTGTGGTGATGGTGGGAGGCGAGGTTGTGGTTGTGGAAGTAGGTGGCGTGGAAGGTGTGAAACAACATTACATTCACGATGTAAATACAATAATGTCTCTCCTTTTAAGGCCAACCAGGTGTGTGTGTGTGTGTGTGCGTGTGTGTGTGCGTGTGTGTGCGTGTGTGTGTGTGTGTGTGGTGACATAACCGTATATTTGTGTTTGAGGATCCTGGTGTATACCTGCACAGGTGTATACTATCAGAGGGTGAAGACGTGGGTGGTCTGCTTCACATTCATTGACATTAACACAAGATCCACCAGAGTCCACACACACCCACCCCCTCTCCCCACCAACCACCCCCGCCCTCACCCCTCCCCCAACCACCTACCTCCTCCCCTACACACACCTCCATCCCCTCCTCTTCTCCTCATCCTTCCTCCTCTTCCATCCCCCCCCTCTTCCTCTTCTCCCCCTTCCTCATCCTTCCTCCTCTTCCATCCCCCCTCCTCTTCCTCTTCTCCACCCCTTCCTCCTCCTCGTGCCCTTCACCTGGTACACGTAGATGCCAGGTGGCAGCACACTACAGGTATATGCAGGCTCACACACCTTCCCCTAACTCCTCCTCATTACACACTCACCGACAACTGCCATTAGCGTTTTGTTTACCTCTGCTCAGCACACCGTTGACCCCCCTCCCTCACTCACTCTCCCTCCCTCTCTCGCTCACTCTCCCTCCCTCGCTCTCCCTCTCTCTCTCAATCTCCCTCTCTCCTTCCCTGCCTGCATGACCCCGAGGAGGTATAGAGGGAGGGAAGGTAGATAGATAGATAGATAGATAGATCACCAATATAATCCCCAGGTCCTCAATATAGTCCCAGGTCCTCAATACAGTCCCCAGGTCCTCAATATAGTCCCCAGGTCCTCAATGTAGTCCCCAGGTCCTCAATATAGTCCCAGGTCCTCAATATAGTCCCCAGATTACTCAATATAGTCCCCAGGTCCTCAATATAGTCCCTAGGTCCTCAATATAGTCCCCAGATCACTCAATATAGTCCTCAGATCATTCAATATAGTCCCCAGGTATTAAATATAGGCCCCAGGTCTTCAATATAGTCCCCAGGTCTTCAATATCGTCCCCAGGTCGTCAATATAGTCCCCAGATCCTCAATATAGTCCCCACATCACTCAATATAGTCCCCAGGTCCTCAATATAGTCCCAGGTCCTCAATACAGTCCCCAGGTCCTCAGGTCCTCAATATAGTCCCCATGTCTTCAATATAGTCCCCACATCACAATATAGTCCCCAGGTCTTCAATATAGTCCCCATCACTCAATATAGTCCTCAGATCATTCAATATAGTCCCAGGTCTTCAATATAGTCCCCACATCACTCAATATAGTCCCATCAATATGTCCCCATGTCTTCAATATAGTCCCCACATCACTCAGTATAGTCCCCAGGTCGTCAATATAGTCCCCATGTCTTCAATATAGTCCCCACATCACTCAATATAGTCCCCAGGTCGTCAATATAGTCCCCATGTCTTCAATATAGTCCCACATCACTCAATATAGTCCCCAGGTCGTCAATATAGTCCCCAGGTCGTCAATATAGTCCCCACATCACTCAGTATAGTCCCCAGGTCGTCAATATAGTCCCCAGGGTCTTCAATATAGTCCCCACATCACTCAATATAGTCCCCAGGTCGTCAATATAGTCCCCACATCACTCAATATAGTCCCCATGTCTTCAATATAGTCCCCACATCACTCAATATAGTCCCCACATCACTCAGTATAGTCCCCAGGTCATCAATATAGTCCCCACATCACTCAGTATAGTCCCCAGGTCGTCAATATAGTCCCCAGGTCGTCAATATAGTCCCCACATCACTCAGTATAGTCCCCAGGTCGTCAATATCGTCCCCAGAACATACACATAACTCATTACACCTATTTTAACTAATTTACATATCATTAAGCCAACATAACATATGCTTAATTTACACACTTAATTTACCATTGTGGGCTATTCATGTTATCTCTTAATTCATCTAATTACTCTAATTGCCACTAGCACAAGATTAACTACCCACAATAATAAATGCACTCGTGAAGTTATTACACCGGTATTTAAAGACGTGTTCGGAGGGGTTTGGATATTTACGTGTGGGTCTCAGCTCTCAGTGTTTACTATCTCAGCCACACACACTTTATATGACTTGTCTTTTCCTGTTAATTTGTGTTTCTTTCTTTTTAACCTGTGATAGTTTTTTTTTCATTTATTTTTCCTGTTTTTCGTATGTTTTTTTTTTTTACCGCTGATAGTTTTCTTTTTTTTTCATGTTTTTTTCCATGTTTTTCACGTTTTTTTACCATGTGGTTTTCTTTTGTCCAATCTATTTTTTGTTCTTCCTCTTTTTTGTTTGTTGTTTATTAATTTTTTTTGTTTCTTTGCTTTATTTAATTATAACAGTAAACGTATGGAGTTCTCAAGTACTGAATATTATTACTTCCAAAGTCGGTGTGTATAAGACAGTGAAACCTACATCTCTTATAATCTGTCTATATAGCTCCGTTGGGCGGCTTCCATCTCTTGAACCCTCGATATAACGGACAAACCTCTCTATATTCTCATACAGTATAAACTGATTCATAAATGATTTGCTATTATTAAAAGACACCCAATATTAATAACCTATCACCTCTTCACTATAGGGACGCCAGTTTTAATACCTCAGTTAACGCCAGACGAGTGTATTCAGCACAGCCCGTCTAGCATACGAGGTTAATGTGTATACAACGAGCAATGTGAGGGTGATGCTGGGAGGTGGTTGTGACTGTGTGCTGAGACCGGTGATGACTGTGTGCTGAAACCGGTGATGACTGTGTGCTGAGACCGGTGATGACTGTGTGCTGAGACCGGTGATGACTGTGACTGTGTGCTGAGACCGGTCCTGACTGGTGTACTGCAGCCAGTGATGGCTGTGCTGAAGACCGAGTGATGACTGTGTGCTGGACCGGCGGTGATGACTGTGTGCTGAGACCAGTGATGACGTAATGCTGAGACCGGTCTGACTGTGACTGTATTGTGCTAAGACCAGTGATGACTGTGTGCTGAGACCGGTGATGGCTGTGACTGTGTGCTGAAGACCGGTGATGACTGTGACTGTGTGCTGAGACCGGTGATGACTGTGACTGTACTTTAAGACCATTGATGACTGTGTGCTGAGACCGGTGATGATGTGAGGAGGAATTAATAACATTAATGGGGAGGGAGGAATGAAAATAACAGCAACAGAAGGATACAAATTAATGAAAACAGAGAAAGGAGGAAAGTGTAAGGAGCAGAGCCAGACAGAGAGCAAGAGTAACAATGAATGAGAGAGAAAGAGAGAGAGAGAGAGAGAGAGAGAGAGAGGAGAGAGAGACTGAGGCGCAGTGACACGATGAGAGAGAGATAGAGAGAGGGCCTTCAGAGCGCAGAGTAACACAGATGAAGACAGAGACTGAGAGACTGAGGCACGAGGGCAGAAGAGGAGGACGAGGCGCGGAGAAAGAGAGACTGAGAGCGAGAGAGACTAAAGTAATAAGTGTGAGGGTAGTGGGAATATTACACCTGGTGACCACAGTGTTGTCAGGATGGATGGCCGGCCACCACAATACCTGACACAGTGACCAGGTAACATCTGCAACACTGTACAGGCAACATGGCAACATCTGCAACACTGTACAGGCAACATGGCAACATCTGCAATACTGTACAGGGACACGGCAACACCTGCAACACTGTAAAGACAACATGGCAACACCTGCAACACTGTACAGGTGACATGGCAACATCTGCAACACTACGGGCAACATTTGCAACACTCTACAGGCAACATCTGCATCACTGTACAGTCAACATCTGCAACACCGTAGAAGCAACATGGCAACATCTGCAACACCGTAGAGGCAACATGGCAACATCTGCAATGCGGACTTGATTTAATTTCAACATAACTCCTCTGTTAAGTGACCTAAGAAACACCTTTAATGATTTGGCTCTGAAGTAAAAAGCAAAACACCTCGTTAACGGAAGGAGGCAAATAAATGACTATATATTTTACAACTAGTGAATAATTAAGTACAAGTTATATGTAGTGAGGTATAAGAGGGGGTGGAGGGGGGGGAGTTATGATCTAGGCAATACAGTCTTCACCCTCTTATTCATCCTCTTGTTTTTGTCACCATTACTCTTAACCGTCATATTAACGTCACTTTCCTTCGTTATTACTCAAATTTATTTTTTATCGACCTATTATTCACAATCTTATTCTATTCTTAATGTGCTTTTTTATGTATGTGTGTGTGTGTGTGTGTATGTGTGTGTGTGTGTGTGTGTGTGTGTGTGTGTGTGTGTGTGTATGTGTGTGTGTGTGTGTGTGTGTGTGTGTGTGTGTGTGTGTGTGTGTGTGTGTGTGTGTGTGTTGCCCCTCGGAGCCACCACCGCGGGGAAGTAGTTAACTAACTATGTAATTTAGATCAATTTAAATAGATCAGATTGTAGATAACAGATCACCCGCATTAACTACACGCAGGTGACGACTACACCGCCAAGGGTATAGTGTGTGTGTGGCGGCGACCAACACACTCATTCACCTTACACACTTGGCCTCAACACACCCAGGAAGTTGGTCGAGTACATCACTGATAGAAATGGGGTAATTACTATCATCTCTTTGTAATAGAATTCACTTGTATATTTGGTGGGTGGGGCAGGGGGAGGGGCAGGGGTGGGGCAGGGGTAGGGGAGGGGAGGTACTGTTGATGGTGGGAAGGTAGGTGTGTGGGGGGGTGGATGGTGGAGGAGGAGGGGGAGGCACTGTTGATGGTGGGAGGTAGGTAGGTAAGGGGGGGGATGGTGGGGGGGGAGGGGAGGGAGGTACTGGTTGATGGTGGGAGGTAGGCAAGGGGGGTGGATGGTGGGGGGAGGAGGGAGGGAGGTACTGTTGATGGTGGGAGGTAGGTAGGTAAGGGGGGGTGGGATTGTGGGGAGGGGAGGAGAGGAAGGGAGGTACTGTTGATGGTGGGGGAGGGCAGGGGAGGTACTGCTGATGGTGGGAGGTAGGTAGGTAAGGGGGTGGATGGGGGAGGAGGAGGAGGTAGGAGAGGGTAGAAGAGGAGGAAGAAGAAGGAGGTAGAGGAGGAGGAGGAGGAGGATGAGAAGGGCAAGCAGAACGACAAATAAATACTGGAAGATGAGAGAGAGAGAGAGAGAGAGAGGGGAGATGAGAGAGAGAGAGAGAGAGAGAGAGAGAGAGAGTATAAACATTACTAAACACAGGTCATAGTATGCAGGGTTTATGGGTGAGAGGAGGAGGTGGTGGTGCTAGTGTGTGTGTGTGTGTGTAGCTTAACTCACGACGAAGGAGGTAAGGGTAATGCTTAAACCCTCAATGATGGGATGAGGATGCTGTCCACACACACACACACACACACACACACACACACACACACACACGAGCTCTTACATGGTTGTCTCATAATTATAACACTGGTATTATAAAACATCTCTTCTATTGATCCACCGTATAGCGTCGATTACACCGTTTATCAACCATCTCAAACACCAATAAGAGATACTCATCTACAAAACTAATAACATTAAGCCCTAAATGACTGTCTGCGGTACAGTACACATGATAAGCATCAGTCCATCTATCAACCATATAATACTGGATAATAAGCGTCCATCTATCAACCATATAATGCTATATGACGAACATCTATCTATTAATGGTCTTATGTCAATTGGTAAGTGTGTAGCTGACAACCATATACCATTTCCGGTGGTGTGAGGAACAGAAGCAGTCAACCCATAAGAGAGACCAACATAAACAATTGAAAATATATAAATAAATAAATAAATATATCCAAATATAGATTAGTAGTATTCTTTTTTTCAAGGAGTGAGATTATTACATCGCCTTCAGCCACACACACACACACACACACACACACACACACACACACACACACACACATAACTACACTTAACAACTAACATTCACAACAGATTGAAAACAAAAAATCGATAAACACAACAACAACAAAATCTCAGATCAACAACTATTACCAGAATTACATCACGTAAATCTATCATCATGAGTCCATCCCAAAAACATAAACTTACGGAGAAAAAAAAAACAAAAAAAAAAACTAAATCACTATAAGACAGAATCCTGAAAGACTATCAATAAAGTACAGGACAAAAGAGACACCTCAGTACAGTATATATACGACGCCGCTAACTAACACCTTCCTACCAGTTTTACTTTGTGAGACACGAGAGAAAATGACTGGTTATAAAAACACAAACTATCGCCTCACAGAAAAATAAAGATCATAATAATATTACGATCCGCAGTAAAAAGATGCGCCGTTCACTGTTCTCTAAGATATATATTTTACAAGAATAAATGTTCTACTTTAGTCTGTGATGTACTTGAGAAAATGGCTCTAAGAAAAACACGGCTTAAATCTCTAGCATGATGCAGGGGGAAAATGAAAAGTGTCAATAATAAGGGATAATATTGTGAGCGTATAAAGTGAGGTGTATCCTGTGCTGTTCCGTCTCTCACACTGGAAAGAAGTATACCTGGTCTCAGTATAGATAGAAGTAGTGACAAACAGACATATTTTATAAACGTTAACAGACACCGTAGACGAGTTGATGTTAGCTGTTAAATCCAAGTGTTTACATGTTAACAGACAGAGAGGCAGTACAGACACCTGCCATAGTAGAGGATGTCAAGATTGGTTACACACACACAGACACACACACACACACACATGAGGCTGACTACTAAACAATATATGTCAACAATAATCAACATAAGCAATGATCTTTATCCTTCTAACATAACTTATACAACATATGCACACTTAATACTATGCATAGTCGGTTTTTATAGTATTGGAAATCTTAAGTATTTCCCCACATGTTATTCAGGTCGAAAATACGTGAAATAATTATTCTTAGCTGAGGTCTTTAATATTTTCATCTTAATTAAATTTTACCCCAAAGTTATTTTTCTTCATCAGTAAATATTAAATTGACGATATTTTATTTTTATTTTTATTTTCGGCTTTACATATATCAAAATATAACGAACACGACTATAGAATAATTTATATATACTGTACTGCACATCTTTGATAACCGCGAGTCGACAAGTGGAGTAAAGATATAAATTTTTGTGTTAGTCAACCGTATATACCTGTATAACTGTATGACATCAGGATAAGTTAACTGTATAGCACCCGGAGAGGTTAACTGTATATAGAAAATACTACATAAAAGTTCTATATATCAATAAACGTTTGTATAAAAATAATAAATTCTCCATCTCTTTGTAAAATGATAAACCGGTGAATATGAATGAATTATTATTTTTTTTTTTTTCGTTTAGTTTGAAATATATTTTTTCTCCATTGTGTCGTTTTCACCCAATGAGAAAGATGCATATCTCCAAAATCTGAAATTATTGCGTAGTGTTTGTACTAACTCTTAATATTGGCTTAACGTTATCAATTCTTAACTCCTTGTGTATAGGGTCGCCTCTGAACTGAATAAAATCGTATAGCGTTAGTTAAATAGTGAAGGTTAGCGGAGAGAGGCTGTTAGGGCGCAGTAATTCATATAACAAACACCAAATACAACTCGGTAAATGTGTCGACGCCGGTCCAGAGAAGCGTCGATGGACAAATATATTTCTAAAACACCAAAATTTTATTCAATATATTTCATCTTTAAATTTGGCTAATAAAAAGAAACTGGCGTATAATATTTAATCTCAATTTTATATATATATTTTTTTATCTTCATTTTTATTCTCTATTCATTTAGGTTTATTTAAATTCGGTCTATTAATCTCTCGCTCTTAATTTCAGAAAGTGTTGTGTAAGTCTCATGATAATTTCTTAGCCACAGTTATACCACGTCTGATTATATTACTTGACTGTAGTAACTCATAGACTGTACAACAATGTATGACGTCACTTATAAGTCATTCATATTTTTACTGTCAACGTTTGTTTACCTGTGACCCAGTTTATTGTTACAGAAATAATTCAGAATTTAAGTTTGTGATAAAAATTATTCGGTAAAATATAAATTCGTCTATTGAACATTTTGTGTCGAGAGTTGGTTCATTTATACAAGATAGAGATTAAATCTAACTTAACCTAACCTAACCACCCATGCATAGTCTCCCCATCTCCCTCATTCAGCCTGCCCTCCCCATCACAGCCTGCCCTCCCTCCCCTCATCACCTCAGTACACAGTTGACGGTATGCGCGGGGTCGGTGGCGGAGACATATGGGGCCGCTGTCCGGGCTGGTCACAGCTTAACACCGACGTCAAGGCGTAGCCGACCACTTGGCACTAGTACTCTCATCCGCTGCTCCTAGTGCCAGTGCCAGACCAAGCTCTCTCTCTCTCTCTCTCTCTGTCTCTCTACCACACTATCTCTGTCTCTCCTTCCCTGCCACACTATCTCTGTCTCTCACCTACCACACTATCTCTGTCTCTCCTTCCCTGCCACACTATAAATGTTTCCTCTACCACACTATCTCTGTCTCTCACCTACCACACAATCTCTGTCTCTCCTTCCCTGCCACACTATACATGTTTCCTCTGCCACACTATCTCTGTCTCTCCTTCCCTACCACACTATCTCTGTCTCTCCTTCCCTATAAAATCCCTCCTCCCCCCTTCTTCACCTCCCTCATTCTGCTACTATTGTTTTTGTTTTTGTGTGTGTTTGTGTTTGTCGGGACTTAATGTAGTTTTGCTCGGCTTGTTATTGTGTTTGTTATAGAGTGATGTGATGGAGGTGACCCACATCATGAGACACAGAGGAAAGGTCTCCTATGTTCGCTGTTATATCTGGTTCTTGTCTTCCCCATTACGTTACGCATCGTCCGTTTACAGTACAAACATACAATTATTTTAGGAAAGATGACTCGTTAAAAACTGACACCTGAATAACAGTCTAAAGAGTAAATAATACATTGGTATATCTACAACACAGGTATACGACTGATGAGCTTATAACAGCGTGATTTACAGTCCCACGCCTCCATACTACCGCGGGTACACAATGTTTCAGTCGTCAGCGTGGGCCATCTGTCAGAACTTTTGGAGCCTTTTTTGAGAGAAACTTGTCCAAAACTGCATCTTGCATATTAAACGATGTATTCTGTATAATTTTAATGTCATAGTTAAGACCCTCTGTTCCAACTCTTGACGTGGATATGCGAAAAAAAATTATTTATATATATAATAAAGGCTTGAAAATTTACCTATATTGCCCAATGTGTTATATAGTATTTGTAAATAAATCGTTTAAATGCAGGTGTCTACTAGAAGATTCAAGCCACGACAACATACAGTCGTGAGAGTGGACACACAACCTCCATCATTAAATGCTGATAATTGTTTTGGTCTAATGAAACAACTGAATCACAGTACAGGTGTGACCAGGCCTGACCAGACCAGACCACTCCATCAACCACTGGTGAGGTGAGACGTGTTGGTCACCGCCTGCGTTGTTGTTCATGTCTCAGGATCGTGTTAAGGCAAGTTTTATATAGAAAGGCGACACCCAGAGCCTCGTAGTTCCTAGGAGAGGTCGAGGTAATATTTCAATAACTCCAGGACTCATTAAGTGACCCACATAAAGTTGCATACCTACTGGCGGTTCACATGACAGCGGGGAGCAAGAATCGCTGAGTTGCAATACCGAACTGCCGAGGTGGTACTAACACTCGTGATGTTGGTGTGTGGTCGTGGTGTTTGTGTCTGGTTGTGATGTCTGTATGTGTGGGTGTATGTGTGTATGGATGTGTATGCGTGTGTATAAACATGTCATTTATCATATCTATATAAAATTACTTCGACATTCTACAAAGCCTTTATAACCAACCATTAAAAATATTGTTTTCCGTCTTAAATCCTCTCTGTCTCTAAGCTGAGTCCTCACACTAGTGGCCACACAAACATCTAGGGGTGTAACATTCATCTTGGGTCGGCCACCTGCAGCACAACCTTTTCCCTCAGTTACACTCCTCACAAAGCTTCCTCCTGACATTACCGGTCACGCCGTACCTTAGCTTGTGATTACCTGAAGGAAACATCAAATTGATCGCCGACGTGGGTGACACTCACAGCACCCACTGTTTGAGAGGATCCCTTTGTCTCACTCCCTCTTATTGCTCTGGTCGTCCATTATTCATCAACAGAGCCCTTGTGTCCTTCGCTGGAGGTTCCTCGCGCACCATTAATATATGGTCCTGCTATAGATTTGTCTGAGCATATGAGGCGTTCAGTCGGCCACAACCAACACCAACACACACAAGGCGACATTCTCTTCCTCAAAGGCGCCACCGAGTTAAAAATTAAGATTTATCGTAGATGCAGCACAGAGCGAGCGAGAGCAGGTGGAAACTCTATATAGATTTAAACTAGATCAAGATTTTAGATGTTCCCTCAGGTGCAGCGGAAATAACAACACACCTGCTGTAGGTACATTGATCTAATGATTTTCTTTTACGGCTGCTCCTTACTCTCAGGTCTCCCACCATCTGTTCTCTTAACTTCTTTACTAAAATATCCTCTATTTCCCCGTGAAAGAAATAACCAATATTATTTTTCCTTTATTCATAAATTTCATAAAGTATAGATAAATAAACCCCACATGAGATCTTCAGTATTCGATCCTATTCTGGAGGACAATTCTTTGGGCATTTATTTTCCTCCGCGTGATGACTATTTAGAGTACCGCCAAGTTTTATAAAGCGTTTGTTGTTACGGGGAAAATAACTCACAGTAGACGAGAATGTTATCACCAAGGTGTTCGGTTATTATTATTATTATTATTATTACTATTACTATTATTATTATTATTATTATTATTATTATTATTATTATTATTATTACTATTACTATTATTATTATTATTATTATTATTATTATTATTATTATTATTATTATTACTATTACCCTTATTATTACTACTATTATTATTATAAACGTTTTTCAATGCTATTTTTTTTACACAGTTACAATTTAAAGTTCGTGAATGTCTCCAGGTAGCCTCCCTCCCTCTTTCCCTCCCCATCGCGGTGCCACACTTTAATTGACACACCTATAATGTCTACTGCTGTTATTAATACTACTGTTATAATTATTATTAGTGGTGTAAATAATATCAATATAGATGTTAGTATTATCCTTTCTATTAATCTATTACTGGCATTATCCTTGTGAATATTCTTATTATTATTTTTATTATTATTATTATTCAATTCAAGTTGCTATTTTTATTTATTTGTATTATCAATATACATAACTAACTACTCATATTTATTATTATTGTTGTTATTGTAGTTTTTAATAATTATCTTTATCATGATAGTAACCAATACATATATTATTTAAATCACTTAAAATTAATAATTAAATATCCCAGGTGTGAGAGTCGTGGTGGAGGAGAGATACACTGTACCCACCCTGAGGCCTCAAGACTGTTGTACAGATCACGTCAAACAGATGTAGTTCATGGTCTTTACCTAACTGGACTCATACGGCTGAACTAGTGTGGCAGAGAAGGCATAGTCGCGGGAGAAATCACAGACGAGACGAAGAACAAAAGGTAACAGGTTGTGTGCAAGTCGGTGTAAAACTGAGTGAGAATATTGGATAAATAAAGAGAGAAATGAAGAGAGGACGATAAACACAGATCGGGACTCATAATAACTCATAGTACCAAACATTCAGACGAGGAGAAGGAATTAGGTGAGAAGACTTCGTGGTCTTAGTGTATGACCTCTCTCTCTCTCTCTCTCTCTCTCTCTCTCTCGTAATGGTGGGTGGCAGGGGCAAGGCAGGGGATAAGGAAGGAACAGCAGAGGAAGAGGAGAGGGGTAAAGGGTATAAGGGATGAGGGAGAAGCAGGGCAGGGGGATGATGGAGGGGCAGGGCAGGGCAGGGTAGGGTAGGGCAGGGGGAGGGGCAGCACCAAGGAACCCCTAAATCGTCAAAGCGTGACCAGAGGGTAACCTGACCCCAGCACAGGACCGGCCGGGACTTGGTGCTCGCCCGACCTCCCTGTCGTCTGGTCGTGCTGGTCTTCATGTGCTGTTTGTCGTGTTGGCACTGTTTATAACCTTGTGCTTTGTTACAATGCCGTCTCGTTATTATGGGTTATATCCTGTTGTTGTTGTGGGTTATATCCTGTTGTTATTGTGGGTTATATCCTGTTGTTATTGTGGGTTATATCCTGTTGTTATTGTGGGTTATGTCCTGCTGTTGTTGTGGTCTCAATAATTATTACAATGCATGTTGTTGTCTTTGTAGCGTTTACCTCCCTTCACTAGGTACTGTATCCGTCGTTGTAATTCATTAACTCACTACACCTTCTGTTAACGTGTCGTCGATTGTCGCTTTAACAGCCGTCAGTCGTTTCACAGCTCCTGCAGGTTGTCTCTTTCCGTTGTTTATCACATGTCGTCGCTCTTCGTCATACTATCGTTTCGGCGGTGGATTAAGTGTTCTGCCATGTCTTGAATATCTTCTTCTGAGTCGTGTAGTCATGTTGTGTGTGTGTGTGTGTGTGTGTGTGTAATCTCGTTGTCCTTTGTCGTGTCTCGTTACTACGTCCATAAAGTCATATTTCCGTGTGTGGTGACTGTGCGTGTCGGTGAGATATGAACACGGCCGCTTCTCTCCTAACTGGATGATTAAGTGGACAGGCCGGACAGATGGAGGGAGTGTGTGGTGTTGTGTAGTGCTAGTGAAGGGAACTCCCGACCGTGGCTCCTGGATTTATTTATCTGTGCCCCAGTGTGTTATTATGTGTAATTTGTTGACTTACTCCCCGAGAATAAATTAATTATATTTATGTGTTATAGTAAATTAAGTGTATTTATAGTTCCTTTCACTGCTACTGGTTCTACTTAACTCTACTTGTTACTGATAATCTTATTTAATATATTCCGGCTACCAGGGTTTACAAACACACATGGGTTATATATTACTGTTTGTATATATATTTATGGGACTATATCTACTACAATGATACCTATGTTAGTTTTAATATATAATATAATTAAGATATGATACAAGTTATATAGCAACAAAATATCTTATGCAATAAACAGATATATAAACATCAGCTATAATATACACGTGAGGATTTTTTCTGTAGTAAGAATAGGATAAACATCTACAGAGCTGCTACGGGAAACAGCTCAAGTATTAGTTAATTATACTGCGTCTGGTGGCCCCGCCCTATTTTACAATGACTACTGGCGGCTATCATGAGTAAAACTGTTGCCTGTATTATATAGAGTATCATCATGTAGTTTATATAGAGAATATTTACATTATATACATACTGAGAGGTCATGACACACACACAGTGACCTAACCCATCCCAGTCTCACCTCACCTCACCTCACTATATCAACACTATACTCACACTTCAGTCAGTTCTCTTACACTTCTCTACCGTCAGACAGGTTGGTTATATTTCAACAGTGAGTAAAGTAATATATATTATACCGTCGCTATAGTCTAATATACTGTGTGAAGGGGTACAGTACCTGAGCCTCGACACAGTAATTACCAGGTGGTGGCTGTGTTACCCTACTTAATGACCAAGTATTTGTTAACATCCTCCAAACGTCTGGGGACAGTAATTATATAAATCTGAGTGACCAATTATTCCTGCTCCGACACACACAAGGTTGGACACACAGGTATACTAAGTGCGGTAACTATTTTTTAACAGTGACATCTACGAGCTGATTGTCTTCCTTAAGAGGAGTTATAGGAATAAAACTTGACAACATATAAATGATAATTGAAATTGTTCACAGGTAAAAACAATTATATATAAGGTATAGATAAATATTAACATATACAAGAGACCTTCACAGAGGTGTTCTTAACCTGGGCAGTTTGTTCTTTAAGGAAAGTTTAGGGGAAAATTCTGTCATAGCTTTATATAATTGTTAATCTATATTTTTTCTTCAAATATATATCTCTCTCTCTCTCTCTCGTTATCAATTTAATTTAATAATTTGTATTCGTGGATTTAGTTGTCATGCTGTAAATGTAAAATATTGAATGGCGTCATTAACTAAACTTGGTGGTACAGATAACATCACAGTATATTTACATATTTCTATAATAAAGATCACTACAGATAAACAAGCATTATCTCACAGTCGTTCACAAGGTAATGACACTGTAATCTTTAAGTCTACGTTTAATCTAATTAGTTTTTACATTGTCGTATTTTTATGACCTGACCTCATGTTTAGTAAGGTCACCCTGTGTACTTAAGCCTATCTCGGTCCTTGTAATTCAGTTGCCTCTGAAGATGTTTTTAATAAAGACGAAAGCTAGAGTGATCCATTGTTTCCCTTTTCCTGTGTGATTTTATCAAGTAATTTTTATATATAAAAACTAATATTCACGATTTACCATAATATAAATTATATAATCATATATTATAAATTATATACATATATATATATATATATAATTTATAATATAAGATTATATAATATATATATATATATATATATATATATATATATATATATATATATATATATATATATATATATATATATATATATATATATATATATATAGAGAGAGAGAGAGAGAGAGAGAGAGAGAGAGAGAGAGAGAGAGAGATTCTTCATGAATAACTTTTAAACCTTCTGATAACTATAGGCCTATGGTGCCATGTGAGATTAATCCAGAACACTAACACTAACCCAGAACATTGAATACTATACCAGAAGACTGAACACTATACTAGAACATTGAACACTACGCTAGAACACTAAAGAATATATCAAAACATTGAAGATAATCCCCGAACACTGAATACTTCACTACAACACCTACGGCTACATAAGTCACTAACAACAGGTATAACTCTACTACTCATCTCTGTATTAAACCTCACTGTGGTGACTGTGTGTGTGGTCATGACAGCCAGGAACACGCGGAACAAGACAAAATATTAAGAAATACAACAATATAATGAGCGGACAAAAATTGCCCCAACTTACCCTGGAATGGGTATCCCACAAAACAAGGCTGCATCGTCTGCATCATGGCGGCTCCTGTTACCGTCATTTCCCTTTTACTCAACAGAACATTCGGTGCCCGTTAACGGGGACTCTCCTTGGCACTGTTAACGGAGCGCTCCGTTCGGTCGGAGAATGCGGCAATCGAATCGGGTCGGAGAGTCGATCGGCGTTACTCCCGGCTGGACGAGACACTGGCGCGGGAATGACTCGTGGACGGAGTTGGGGTAAGGCCACACTTGTGAGGGGAGAGGTTGTTATGCGCCTCTCATAGGCACTGAGAGACTCCTCCACGTGGTATGTCAACAAGCAACACTTCACAACTAATAAGCTCGAGTTCTCACGCTCACTCCCCGACGTGTCACGCCCCCTCGCTTTACAAGAACAGGAAGCTCTGCTCTGAGTGGCTGGTCGACGGAGGTTCAGCCCAGTTGCTCAGCGAACAACGCTCTCTGATTGGCTGATGTGAGGTGGAGGCGGATCCACGTCACAACTCTGGCGCGTTCCACAAACATTATGACGAGGTAGGCGGAGCAAGAATGCACTTTGTTGCCCTTGTCAGCCCAACCTGGCCGTTTAAACCGGCCTATAGCCACAGGTCAAAGAGCCAGGTCGAAGTCCTTCTTATCCTAAGCCTCTCAGTGAGCCTGTTAGGTGAGATCAGAGGACCATTTCCCCGCGAAAGTGTCTGGCTTGTAACATTATATGGGAGCTCGGAACGAATGGCTCCCTCTTGCTCAGTCAACCTCCCTCCCTCCCACCTCCCTCCATCTCGCTCCCACCCACTGGGGACCACACAGTAAACTCCTCTCGTATTATTTATTAGTTTAGGCGGTAACGGCCGCAAGTCTCGCCCTCGGCAGATGCACTCGAGGGAAAAATGAACTCTTCAAACACGAGCTCAGTGAGAGAGAGAGAGAGAGAGTCGACTGCGTGAACAATGACGCCAGGTGACTCGTGAGCTTATGATAGTTAATAACTCACATGTGAAGGTTTGATTGCTGTAATAGACCCGCCTCAATTATGTCTATTTGAATATCACGAAAGACCTCAATGATACACTTAAAATAATTGTAGGTCTTGAGGGCATTTAAGAAGATAAATCATCAATAATAGTCTTTTATACACTAAAATATACAACAATAACGGTATAGTATCGTGAGTTTTTAATTACAATATACATTACACACTGCAAAAACAAAAAGGTTATATAAAGTTTCGATAAAAAAACGTACTTACATTAATACACCATCCTGTGATATATACAATACTATCCAAATATATGTAGGGGAGTGTGTCAACGGCGGTCAGTGTTGATACAAGCAGATGGGACAATATAATACCACATTGAAAAAAATTAAATAAAAACGTATCTCAATCAGAAAAATTAATTAGATATGGTTTGTAATTTTTTATTATTATTATTATTTGTGAAAAATATCTTGTAGATCTTTTAAATATCGGAACTATTTTATGTTAATTCTCGTGGTGATTAAGTTGAGTTCTAGTTCTGTTATGGTGTTCAGTGCATGAGGGAAGTGCTTGTCTGGTCTACTGCTAACACTATCAACGTCTTCCTGATGTACTACCTCTCTCTGTCTGTCTGTCTTCCTCTTTATGTTGTCTCTGTCTCTAACTATAATCAATTTCCTATGTCTGTTTCACGCTATCAGTTATTTTCTGTTTCCCGCATTAGTAGTTATACCGAGAATCACTAAATATTTTGATAAGACCATTTATCCAAGAGTCAAATTTTGGTTAGGTTAGGTTAGACAAAGTGAAGATCTCTCGTAATTATTGCTAATTATTACTAACGTAAACTAAAATTTTCCAAACTCTTCTATAGTAAAAGCCAATGGAGTAATTCGATTAGACGAGAAATAATTTTTATCTGTCAAGCAGGTGTTGACCGGCCAGAGAACACAGTCAAGTTCTTGCGTAAAGACTCGTTACCTGGAAGATTATGCCGCCAGTGTGCTAACAAGTGTTTTATTGTCTCTATTTCTTTCTCCTCACAAGATAAAAGCGAATAATTAAGCATAAAAAGAATGTAGATAAATTAATGTAAAATAATACGATAAACGCAAGTGTAATTACAGCGAGACAGACAAGAGTATAATATATGCAGTTATATCATCTCAATTCACCCTAAGATATATTGAGAATACAGTACTACAGTCAACTACATTACTGAAGTCCATTCGTCCGTTCGCCTCTTCCCCCGAACCACAAACCCCGAGAGTCCGACTCATAAATCCGAAGCTTATATGGATAGAATAATGTATCGGTCTACTGGTTTGGGTTCACGAATCTGAATCTCGGGGTTCGCCATGGTTCAAAAGAAGAGGAGAACGGACTTTAATATGCTTGGGTTTACTGTGTTGTGTGTCTAACTGGTTTTCATTATTATTTGTAATGAATAAATCTTGTAGGTAAACTGTTCCGAATGTCTGTGTTATTAATTATATAATTATATTTGTTATAGTTAAAATATTTATAACAAATTAGTTCAGTAAATATTTTAAACCAACAATCATTGACGTTAACATTTTATTAGTGATTCTGTGCGGTATATATAATCAAGGTATTATATATTTTTGGTAATATAATTAAAATGATGTTTGGAAATTTTAATTATTATATTTTTGTGTATCTCTACGATGGATCAAAATCATGTTGTTAACTTCAACAGAATCAACTGATATGAAAAAGGTGAAGGTCAGTGGGAGGAGGTCTTGGGTTAGGTTAGGTTAGGCCGAAACTACCAGTCCAGTAGTTCACATGTCTCTGGGGCCCCAAATGATTCGTCTGTCTATAGTATAAGGCACGTGAGCGTCTGAGCGTCTATCGATCAGTCCGCCCGTGAGAGAAAATACCGCTGTTGTATGTACTGTATAGCCTTGGCTTATTGAGGGTGACAGTCCTCTGGTGATGCTCGGAGGGGGAGGGGGATGTTAGGTTAGGTTACGTTAGGTTACGTTAGGTTACGTTAGGTTACGTTAGGTTATGTTAGTGTAACTCAAGTATATGTCCAATTCCCCCTCTTCTCTCTACCCCCCTCCCCTCCCCTCCCCTCCACAAACAGAATGGTAAAATATAATTCACATCTAATATAAGAAAACCTACACCATGTACACCACAGCTTATATCTTCCTCAAGTATACATACACTGAAGAATGGGGTAGCATAGGTTAGCCGGGGTATATTGCTGACTAAATGTACCGTCAAGCTTAACAATGTCCTTTTCTCTGATCTGGTAATACATGGTACACTAGTGACTACAGTAAGTCTACCTGTGGTGTAATACATATATAAAGCATGAAGTAAATATTTATTTCTTATATCTCTGTATCTTTACTCTTTAGAATACAATTGAAATGTTACATTGAACACAAAATACAAGAAGGTAGCGCGTATATATTTCATAAATTCAGACTATACAAGAAAAAAACAGCATTATTATGAAATGTTGTTTGACAGATCCGTTTGAGTTGCCAGACATCACTTAATCTTACAGGCATAAATTATGAACAGTATAATAATATATAAACGATATATACAGTATATTTATTTATTTATTTATTTATTTATTTATTTTGTTTTATAATAATTGTTATGTTTTTATTTATATTAAAGCAAAGAAAATTTTGTTAAGAGGAAAAAAAAAGCCAGTGGCCTATTCCCAAATCAAAATATTTTCCGCCAGCGGCCACCAGCCTCGCGGTAATGTCTCCCGACTTCTCTCTCCTCACAAAATCCACCGATTTCTACATTTACAGCTGTTTGATGTAAGAACTATGAACTATTTAACCCTTAGAGAGCTAATCAGTCCTCACCAAGTTGTGTATCTTTGTTATTATGTGTTTGAGCAGGTGGAGGAAGTATAGAGTCCATATTGACGCTCAACTTTTACATTTATCCTCTTCGCCGCTTAGGCAGTCGGTCACGTCTAGTGCCGCTTGTATATCTCAGTGTTATAGCAATAGCCTTGAGGGAAGAAAAAGTTAAGAAAATTGTAGACAAATATTGAATTATACAGATTTCTTACAATAATTTAAAATATAAAGAGAATAGGAGTTAGTGACCCCTGCAACACCCTCCCAGAAAGACGTTGAATGTAACGAGTGCGAGAGGATACTAATAAATTTTACATAGCTTCAATTAATTTTGGAATTACATTAAGTATCGTGTTGTATTGGAGGGTATGGCAAAAAAAAAACGACGTCTGAGTATTTGATGTTTATAATCTAACTCCGTCACCTTAGTTTCATATTGATAATCATAATTCTTTCCCTAATCACTTCAGAATAACACACATAATAATATATCAGCTCAACTGTGTGTTTACTTTAGTCTTGATGGTTGGGATTATGGGATTAATACTTTTACATTACATTACAATCATCACCTGAGCACTTAATGAGCTATATACCTGAATGTACTAGAATCATCTATTTCCATCATGCTCAAAATACTGCGTCAGTGAGAATATCTTTACAACTCTTCAATTTATCAATCAATCTTTATTACCTATTTTATCAGTGACAGTTTAGTTATTTATATTAATTATCAATATCGATCAATCAATATAATTTACTTATATTTCATCATAATTATCTTCCAGGTATCGTAACCCACCATCAATAATTATGTACCGTGTCATTATTGTTATCACGGGAAACCTTTTAATTGGGTGTTATTATAATTTCTCGTTATTTATTGTTCTTCATTAGTCACTTTATCTGTCACCTGATGCTGTCTGTCTTAATGTTTTTGTATTATTATATCTTTTATTTATTGTATTTATTTTATATATTATTATTTTACTATCAGTGTGTTTATATACTGAATGATTTACGCTTCATCTGGTCTATACTGTTGTTGTTATGGTGTGTTAACTATTGTTGTTATGGTGTGTTAACTGTTGTTGTTGTGGTGTGTTAATTTTTGTTGTGGTGTGTTAACTGTTGTTGTTATGGTGTGTTAATTGTTGTTGTTATGGTGTGTTAACTGTTGTTGTTATGGTGTGTTAACTGTTGTTGTTATGGTGTGTTAACTGTTGTTGTTGTGGTGTGTTAACTGTTGTTGTTATGGTGTGTTAACTGTTGTTGTTATGGTGTGTTAACTGTTGTTGTGGTGTGTTAACTGTTGTTGTTATGGTGTGTTAACTGTTGTTGTTATGGTGTGTTAACTGTTGTTGTTATGGTGTGTTAACTGTTGTTGTTATGGTGTGTTAACTGTTGTTGTTATGGTGTGTTAACTACAGACATCAACAACAACAGTTTGGGAAAGATTATGATTTCTTGCTTATTATCTCCTAGTGGTTTACCATATGTACTCTAATGCCTTTTGTCCATCTAGTCTTCGTTCCTTACTTATGTAAACCTTCCTCACCACTCAGCTCCCCTCACCAGTCAGCCCCTTTCACCACCAGCCCCTCACCACTCAGCACCACTCAGCCCCTCACCACTCAGCCCCCTCACCACTCAGCCCCCCTCACCACTCAGCCTCCCTCACCCTCACCACTCAGCCTCCCTCACCCTCACCACTCAGCCTCCCTCACCGCTCTACACATTTCCGTTCACATATCCCTCTCTCCTTCCCTCACTCATGCACCTCACTCCCTCATAAATCCTATAGGTCATTATTACCACCCGCCCTCTCCCCACCACCAGCCCCTCTCCCCACCACACCCCTCTCACCTCACCACCCTCATCCCACCACCCACCCTAACCTCACCACCCGCCCTAACCCTCACCCACCCCCTCATCCTCACCACCCGCCCTCACTCCCCTCAGTGAGAATGAAACCCATCAACCAGCAGCTGCACACCCTGGCCAGTAGAATCTGGCAAAAGATAGAACGATCAGAGCAGGAACTCCTTCAAAGACTCCCACCAGATAACGACAACAACCATACATGGTTCCCAAAAAGTTACGAAATCTCAAAAGGTCCATTACCACCCCCGATCTACACGGCCAGGCAATAGACAACCTCCCTAGACCGGCATCCGCCAGTAGGGTCGGCGGAATATGAAATAAGGCCCTTAAAACACCCATAAATGGGACAGGGTAGGCTGTCTAGTGCCTGTACCGACAGACAATAAATAACCCATGACACAACCCTAACACACTATTAGCTTAGCTAGGCGGTCAGCTCGCCCTCTCTTACCTCCTCCTAAATTTCTTTAATTTCCTAACTATAACTTCCTTCCCTCACCTCTAATCTTCCTTCATTCCTCCTTTCTAAAAAAAAAAAAAAACCTCTTTTCTCCATTGCTCCCCCAACCCTTACCTTCCCTCCCTCTCATTTCTCACATGACTCGTTTTTCCTCCCCCCACGTTCTCCCCTCCTCCCCCATCTTCTCTCCCCGGAAGTTTCATGGTGAGGGGTGGACGTAAAGACTAAATTATACATCATCATCAAACTCTTTGTGAAGTAAATATGCAAAATTTTCAGTCTCCCTCAAAAGGTAACACCCCGGAGAAAGATGATACCAATTATTGAGTGTATTTACATTTATTTCTTCAAGTCAGAACCACGAAATAGATGTATGGATTAATGGGAGCTTCAGGAACAGTTTATATTGTAGTGGTGGGCTGTCTGGTGCATGGGCTCGGGTAGAGTGGTGGGCTCAGGGTGCGCTCAGGTTTCTTTCATCATTATCATTCATTTAATATCTACCACATAGTTCTTTAGTAAATAACAAATTTAAAAGAAAAAAAAAGTTATAATGGATTCATCAGAAATTTATTCCAGTTCGTCATCGATATATCAAAAATAATGTCACCGTAATATTGGTAAGAAGCAAGTAACGATAACCACGCGTGTTTAAACAAGTTCTCAGATTGTTTACATCATGTCACGACACATTTCAAGGATGTCACCACCTGTTTGCAGAGTGTCTGGGCATGTTTGAGACACGTCATAACTTGTTTGAAGAATGTCTGTACGTGTTTGAGGCTGCCACAACTTGTTTAAACTATACCTAGACGGCTAGGCACGCCTGGTTTCTACCATCGACAGCTGGGACTTATTCTGTCAGCTCCTGAGTTGTAAAATGAAGGGTTGAGGGATGTTAAATATGCTATATCGACTGGCTGAAGGGCGACGTATACTCTTCACCACACACGTGCCAGGGTTCGATACACATTATCACAACCTTGTTTATATTTTTATGCTTTCGATCAACACTGAACATTGGTCGTCCATCAACTGTACTCCAAACTGTAGCTACAAATAACCTCAGGTCCATGAAATCCTCAAATGTCTATGTATTTTTTTTTTATTTAGGAAAGTTTAAGCCAAAGATCTCTTTTTTTTCTAAATATTACATGTTACTGTATAATTTAGTTTGCTATTGTCTAGAATTTGTAAGGAGAGACGAGTCAACACACACTGACCACCAACACGGCCTTACAATATTTAGTTACCACCGCCATGCTAACAATACGGACACCTGCGGAGGGTTATCCCGGGAACAAGATACCAATATATGCATTAAACGTATTAAATATTCTGGACACACACACACCCACACACACACACACACGCACACACACTACTACTTCTACTACTACTACTTTGCTGTCACTCGGAATCGAGTATGACTATTATCCAGCTAGGATACAATGATATGAGTTATTAGGGATGTCACCTAGGTTGGTGAGCTTTGAGGTGACTAAAGAGACCGATACGGGACCCTCAGCGTCGTTCACATTCGTTGCACATGTGGAAGGCTCCATCTAGTGCGGAAGGGGCGGTGGCAGCGTCTTTCCGGCGTTGGCGCTTGTCTGCCTCGGTTTGCAGTCGGGCTAACTCGAAAGCATTGACACCTTCTCGTGTGGTGCTCCTCCAAGCGTTTCGGTGTGGAGTAATCGACTCCCAGGTGAGGGGGTTGATTTGTCACTTTTTCAGGTTTGTCTTAAGACTATCCTTATACCTTTTCAGTTGCCCGCCAGCGTTACGTTTACTATTCGTTAGGTGACTGTAAAGTAACTGCTTTGGCAGTCTACTGTCGTCCACGCTGGTAACATGGCCCATCCAACGTAGTTGTTCATGGATAATGGTAGCCTCGATGCTCGTACAGTTGGTGCCAGCAAGAATACTCACACACACACACACACACACACACACACACACACACACACACACACACACACACACACATACACACACACTCACTGCAGACAGACGGTGAAACAAACATTCATTGAAAACATTATTCCAATATTATAACTTACACAATCATCTTTTTCAGCCACAAAGAAAGTTTCATTTGCACGTTTGGATTTCCATATTTACCACAGAATATATACAACGAATCTTTTGCATAATTTAATATTAACGTCACATGTTTCCTCAAGAAAAGACAAAAGCCAATTGAGTCAGGTCGGGTCATTCCTCCTGGGTGTAGCGAGGCTATATATACCACGAGGGAAACAAACGCTCTGAATCGAATTCTTCTAGGTTGGGTGACCAGGTTGATGCTACCTTCATTGACGGTGTATAAATTGAGCAGTACTAAGAGGGAGGGAGGGAGGAAGTAACGGAGAGAGACGCCCAGCAGGTGACATATACTGACTGTTACCTCCAACACTTAATAGATAAATGAGCTTCCAGAGGGGAGAGGAGCACTCACCCAGGCAGTGTCAGGGAGGAGCCCACACACTCACCCAGGCAGTGTCAGGGAGGAGCCCACACACTCACCTAGGCAGTGTCAGGGAGGAGCCCACACACTCACCCAGGCAATGTCAAGGAGGAGCCCACACACTCACCCAGGCAGTGTCAGGGAGGAGCCCACACACTCACCTAGGCAGTGTCAGGAGGGCCCACACACTCACCTAGGCAGTCAAGGAGGCCCACACACTCACCTAGGCAATGTCAAGGAGGAGCCCACACACACTCACCCAGGCAGTGTCAGGGAGGAGCCGACACACTCACCTAGGCAGTGTCAGGGGAGAGCCCACACCTCACCTAGGCAATGTCAAGGAGGAGCCCACACACTCACCTAGGCAGTGTCAGGAGGAGCCCACACCACCTCACACTAGGAGCCTTGTCATCAGGAGGCCCACACACCACCCTAGGCAGTGTCAGGAGCCCCACACACTCACCTAGGCAGTGTCAGGAGGAGCCCACACACACCTAGGCATGTCGGAGCCACCTAGGCAGTCAGGAGGGCCACACACTCACTAGCAATGTCGGCAGCAGGCCCACACCAGCAGTCGGAGGCCCACACTCCAGAGTCGGGGGGCCCACACTCACCTTACCAATATCAAAAGAAGCGCTCCCTTAATTCCCTTGTCTCTCATACACACACTCCCCCCGGAAGCCTTCCCCCATATCCTGCGTTTCAGCTTGTTGTGAATCCTTATGATTTGAAGAACAAATTTGCATGTGTGAGGGTGTATAGGATGAGAGGTAAGAGGTAAGAGCTCTCCTTTTTATCAGTTGGGAGGTGAGGGTGAGAGGGCAGAAGGAGTGAAGGTGTCATCAGAATTAGGTGAGAGTAAGAGAGGTGTGGTTAGTAGTGAACGATGGTGATGGATGGTGCCCCAGCGGAGGATGCTGATGATACGGCTTATACTGTGTCTTGGGGTCGCTGCTGCTCGCTCTCGCTCTCTTTATACTTACAATAGGTATTTATATATGTATTTTACATATATACTCTAGTAACAATCTAATATAAAAGACAATTTTTACTATAAGATTTGTTTTCCTCTGATCCGTATAGTTTAAGTCTTTACTGTTGTGTTGAGTAACTTTAGATTTAATTATTTTTCTCTGAAACTTATGTTGACATCACATTTTTTTAATTTGTTGAGACTACCACATCATTGACGCGACGCTTCCTAATACTGTACACGAAACACCAAGTTATTGAAATAAGTCCAACTTGTCGTCTCCTGCTAGTGAGTTTACCTACAGTCTGTATAACACATTAGTACAACACTAAAGTGAATCCCAAGAGTATAAGGACAACGTTATATAGTTTGTTTATTACGTTGTTTAGGTGTTCGTAGGTCTGCCTGGTGGACGTCTCCGAAAGAGTTGTCTGGAAAAATAAGTTTTCTTTTGTCAGTTGTTAACGATATATAACTATTGTGTTTTATCTTATTATGTGTTTTGTTTTTGTTTTATTCAGTTCATATGTTGAATTGAACCAAATAAGAACAAAAGTCTCAAAGTTTCTTCACAGTTGACTGACAGTTTGAGACGCTGATGAGGACAGAGTTTGAAGTGTTGTTTCAGAGGTTCATGACCAGCGGTGATGTGTGTTGGTTACAATGAATTCATTCATATGGGATGATAAAATTTATGATTTGAAAAGTTAAGGTTTATTATGTTCATAGAATAATTTTACCTGAAAAATAAAAACTAAGTACATGGATTCTAGATGAGCGAATCGGGTATTTCGTAAATTAAAAGAGAGACTATAACATCAAAAGGACAGGGTAGTACACTACTCCCACCCTCACCTTTGCCATCCCTTCTGGGGCTTACAATAAGTAATAAATGTTATAACAATACAAAATTATTTTTACATCAATGAAAAAGTTCATTTTGACACGAACACTTTGCTACATTAAAAGAACTGATGTAATCTTATATAAAGTTAAAGGAGCACAATTTTCATACATAGCAAGAATTATTTTAATCTTTCCTTTATGAATCATCCAATAAACTTGTTTCTTCAAAGCAGTGATCTCGCTGTTCCTGTATGATTGGATTTTTTCACATCCTAATACATAATGTTCACAGTGATGAGACAAGTTCATTCAGTCCCACGAAGCTCCGACAGCTGCTTGAGATGTTTACGAATCAGTGTAACGAACTGTGAGTGCGACGGTCACTCGGTCAGTTTAGCCGCCGCCGTTGTCTTGTTCACAAGTGTAGCAGTGTAGTGTATTAAGTGTCACTTCATAAAAGTGTCATCGTTGGTGAAGGAATCAAGAGGTAAGAGGTGGTCAACACTGGTTGTATTTGTTAAAGTGTTAAATAATAGGATGTAGTTGTTGTGGGCCGGAGTGACTCCGCCCATAACACAATCTACTGCTAAAACTATATAACATTACCTTATTCCTCTTTACTACAAATTCGTACCAACGTCTCCACGAAGAAACACAAATAATATTTCACAAGGACATACTTGGTGGATTACACACACACATATTGTTAGAGCTAAATGGGAAATAAGCAAATTTGGTGCCACTGTGTTTACAACATGGCGTCTCGGTCCACTCGACGGCAGTGAAAAATAAGAAAGGACTGTAGATGTTTCCTTACAATACGTACTGTACAATTGTGGTATTATCGTTTCGGTCATCCAGCGAATTTTAGAGTTTTAAATTTTGGAATCGGTAGTTTAAACAATTCTAAAACACTCCTCCTTTGGCGTTTCCATTGGAAATGTATATTTTTCGAGTATTCTAACTGATAAAGTTACCAACCATGTTATTTGTTTAAAGTGGGCAGGGTTTTGAAGTAGAAGGAAAATGTGGGGTACAATACGAAAAATAACCCCAACCAAACCTTCGAAAACCTGAACTAACGTTTCTTAACTTGTAAAAGTGTTAAGGATCACATTCGAGTTTATGTATCCCTCCTCATCTGAACACCTAAAGCAACACCAACAGAACACCGAGAATATGAACAAGGGAAACTTTTTTATAGCTTTACGATTTTTAAAGGTTAGGAAACGTTAGGTCAGATTAACAAGTTTTTTTTTCGTATTACAACTAAAACCTGACAGTGGGCAGGACTATGAGGAGGAATGAGGGTAAAAGGACATACGAGTATTTGGCATCATTAGTTTGAGCAAAAAAATGTCGTAGAAAAATATAAACATTTAAGAATCACATTACCCGAAAATTATCAGTGTAAGTTTGTGAGTGAGTTACCATTTTGGGCTCTGACTATTATGACTCCGGTATTGTTTTTCTTTCACACAACCATATGGAATCTTAGGAATTTCGTCTTTGCAATTAATAGTTTAGACAATTCTGAGACACTTTTTGTCTGACATTTACTTCACAAATGACTTGTATATACCGGGTCAAAATATGTGAGATGAGGTTAGGTTAGGTTAGGTTAAATCATTTTTAGGTCATTTGCGAGGGGAACGTCATAGAAGAAAGGTGTCTTATAATTGTCCAAACTATTGAATGCAAAGATAAAATTCTTACGTTTCCGTGGTTGTGTGAAAGTAAAATTTTACCATGACTTCTCATACTTTGCTGTGTCAAGTTATATCGAGGAGTTGTACTGATCCTTGTTGGATGAGGGAAGTATCCACCATCTCTTGCGTTATTGTTATAGAATTTTGTTTTAAAAACCAATAAAGTTTTAGATAATTAAAGTAATGATACCAGAACTGTGGCCTCATTCATGAATGTTGTTTCAGGCAGGAAGGTCCATGACCCAGAACATAACAGGTGATGCCAAGGCTTCCTCTACCACCAGGGCAAGGTGAGCACTGCTGCTACTCTTATTATAACACGGTGGACAAGGAGTCTTTATTAATTTTTGGTGTTAACTAAAACCTTGTTGGTATCATGGCTGTTACTGTTAGTTAAAGAATACAATTGTTGTAAATACAATTATTGATAAAGGTTAAGGAGAGGGTCTCTACTTCAATATTATTATTAATTATTATTATTATTTTTTTTTTTTGGGGGGGGGAATCTTTTTGGACACATTTGCTATAATTCATAGATAATTATCAAATAGGAGAGAGAGAAAAACGTAGGCATGTGAAATATATACAATTTCCTTTAGTAATTTAGGATCTTATCAAGATTCCCTTGGGAAGGCTGAAGGTCTAAACCACTAATGATGACAGACAACACGAACCAACTTAACAAAACTTAATGGTCTTATACATCTAGTGATTTGGTTAGGCTTGGTTGATTTCTGTCGCTCCTCGTCGTAGCCCCATAAACTGTTACCTTTTCATAAGAACACTTCTAATAGTACCACTGTAGGTTCATAGTTAATATGTAATCCTCTCTCACCTAATAAGCATTTTGACTTTAGAACAAACACATCCTTGAGATCCTTCCAATATATAATGCTGTAGTATAACTGATGACTTCCTCCTTAATTTAACCATTACTTAACATTTTCTAGGAGCAAAGTGGGATACAAGGTTAATCTGATTGTTTTTTGTTTGTTTTTCTAGGTAGGTGAAAGTTAACAGCTCCTCGTGGGACCATAACACACCACAACACATCACACTTCAGGTATGTCCAAGGTAGTTTTATGTATCAGTTATACTTATTTTTGTACTTACTCGGGAGTCTTGTCTCAGTAACTGAGTAAGTCGCTTTTACCTCCCATGTTGAAGGATGGGATCACGTTTGCTGTATAAAGTCACTCGGGAAATTTTCTTGATCCAGTGATTTTCTAGATAATGACTTGTGTTTATCATGAACTCGATAAACTTCCGGAACTTTGAATTCTTTTCTACCATTATTACACGATTGCTTAATTTAAGTAATTTTTCAGTGTAGTCTCGTGTTTCCAGTGTTTCTTGTCAATACCAAAGATCGGGGCCAAAATGAATCCCAATATGAAAGTCATTTTTCATCGTACTTTTCGTAATATGAGATTAAATTTGGATCCAGTCAGGTCTTGGTGCTCCTTCCCGGAACGAGAACATGTCTTAGTAATATGGTTCTTCCTTTAAGACATCCCCCCAGCGTGTTATGGTTTTCCTCACTCATGCACTGGTAGTTATTTGAAGGAAACACAATATTACTACTTGAATATCGTGCTTTGCTTTTCAAATAAAATATATCGTGGTAAATTTATGGTGAGAGTATGCTCAGACCGAGCGGGGCAGTTGTAAACACAGGCGACAATAACTGCAGTTCTAAGTTAATTTCTTACGTGAATTTACTATCTCGGTTAATATCTATTTGCGATGGAAGTGGTATTAGAAAAAGTTCTTCCTATTGACGAGATATAACTAATGGTAAGCACAAAATTGCTCTAACCGAGTTGTGACTGAAACTGCAATTATACCAAAAAAGGTTTCAGATTACACAAAGGCTCTTGAAGTTTTTGGTTAGGTCTCTGGTTCACCCTTGGGGCACCCCTAGTTCACCCAGTTGTGATTGAGTACCTAACTTTACAGCTGGGCAAGGTGAAGATTGTCGAGTGCAATGCCGGGTAAACTGCCCTTTTGTGTACCTGAAACAGGGTCAATTTAAACTGTCGTGTACTTACTGGCCTACGGTATTCATTTTCATAGACCGCGGCGTCGAGATGGCTAGCATGATGCGTTTCTGCTCAGACAGTTTCTGCACATTTTCTGCGATGAGTTATCGGAGAAAAAGTAACTATAAGCTTATTTGTGCGAGAATATTATCGAAGGTTATTACATGTTTACGTCTCCGTGACCTATGTTTACTGTTAAACATGAGAAAGTTTAATGATAGGGCGCCATGTCTTAATGAGTATTTACCTGACTAAGAAGAAGTTAAATGGGTAAATGTGATTTTAAGAGTCATTAATTGTCTAAAATAACAGGAGCCAAGGTGAAGAGACCAGCTATTTATCAGCCGTATGGAAGTGTGGACCAAGATCTCGTATGATGACGCTCTGAGGGGACACAGTATATGTTTTCTGTTTGATGTATTAACTTAAAAGAACGTAAGATATAGACATAGAAGAATGATGACAAATAACAGCACGATTGTATATCTGACATAATATTTATAACAAAAGGCGGTTAGATTGAATTGTTGCTGGTTAGATTATACCTAATTGACCTATAGATATTAACTCCAGCTTGTTCACCTTAGGTCTTCCATTCGTCCTTTCCTATAAAATTTCCATGTTAGTGTTTCTTCAACGCTATTTTACCTGTCGGCTGTGATGTTGGAGGGAGCGGAAGGTGGGGAGAGCCTTCTGCTGTCTATCCTGTCCTTGTCTGTCTATAGAATAGTTATTGATAATTTTCTGTCTGTCTGTCTGTCTGTCTGTCTGTTTCTCTTGTCTCTATCTCGTTAGACTAGAAAAATATTCTAAGTTAGTTAGGTTGGGAGCACAGAAGTCAAGAAGTTTGTAAAATATGGAGCTGATCTATCACACTTATGCATGCTGTATCTACCATAGACCAGAGACAATCACATCTCCAGAACTCGCAGCTTGTGATGGGGGAGGCATAGAACCCAAGTCGATTATGTTATAGTAAGTAGTGTGGGCAACAATGATGACGAGATACATGCACCGAGGGTGTGTGGCTAGGTCCTGGTATCATCCACTGAGGGTGTGTGGCTGGGTCCTGGTATCATCCACTCGAGGGGGACAGTAGATATAAAATGGAGAGGAAGATAGAATAACACAACTGTCAGAAATTACCTTCATTTATTTCTCCCTCCGTATTGTTGAAGAGTGAGGCATGAGTGAGACTAAGAAGCACCTCATTCATAACGCCAGGCACCCAGCAGGGGGGAGAGAGACAATCAAGGACCGTGAGACCTTCAACCAGGAATCAGAATCAAGTGATGTCAGAAACAGATGGAAAGAGGATTTGGACGATTTATTGGATACCTGAGGAGAGGTGATGCGGCAAGATCCTCTCCAGGTCTCAGTGGTACAGTAGATGAGCTTCTCTTGTGTGTGTGATAAGCAACTGAGTGTTGTTCAGTGTAGTCTGGTGGTATTTAGTAGGGTGTCTTTGAGCTATGATCAGTGACGTGTTGGTGTTCTTACGTGTGAACCAACAGATTGCATGACTTACTGTTAGTCGTCCCACCTGTGCTGTGACGCCATGTTTACCTGCATCAGGATGGGGATATCAATACTATGGCAGTTCATGGGTAACCCCCCTCAGTGTAAGCTACGTAAAGTGCCTTACAAGCATACCTTAAGAGCATTACATTATAAAGTATGACGTTCCTTCTGGACTACAATAAACTGAACTACGTGTATGTAACTAATTCGACAACTCACACCTACTGGAGTCTTATCTCTCATGCTGTGCCTCAAGTTAGCATGTCCTTACCGTAGCTGTGGGCGAGGAGATAGGTTGAATATTAACCTTACAAGTGCATAAATAAAAACAGAAAATACAATTCGAATGAATATAAAAACAAGTTTATTATGTAAGAGAGAGGAGAATCAGGGAGTAAATAATGGCTAAATAGTTATACAGAAAGTTAGACGAAGTAATTAATTTGGTTTGAAAATAGAAAGATAGAATGTAAGGTCTGGTGGAGTCGGTGGTGTTGTGGCGTGAAATGTGACTTAGGATCTATGAGTTGAGAAGTATAGAATATATACTGTTACGTAAAAACATTTGAGGTGGACGTATAGTATTGAAAGGGACCGATGGTATATAATGAAGAAGCTAGATAGGAATTATTGGTAAAGGAAGTACCTCTCTGATCATATATGGGAAGTATGGAAACCTAACGAGTCGAAAATAAATTCTTCTTGTTTGAGGGATTAGGAGTTGATCCGTGAAGAAGAGATCTAATGAGGTGGAAGCATGGAACGAGGAATCATGTGACAGAGGGGAGAGCAAGAACAGAGGTATGTGGGAGATGCACCGTGACTGAGAAGCTTGATGGGGAGGAGAGGGAGGGGGGGACGACACTGTATGTTCCCCCTATACCAGAGCGTGAAGAAGCTGTGTCACATACATATAGGGAGGAAAAGGAGCTATAGAGAGCGTGAAGAAAGTATTTTAATACCAGCATAACATAAATACCAACCTTTAAGTATAATTAACAAATAATAACCAAGAATTATGATTATCTTTCAAACTTCGACCTTGGTTCTAGTTACTGCTTCAACTCGAGGAGGAGCCTTTAACTGTAGTGTCACCACTAGCTGGAAAGTCTGTCAGTGTCTTAACCGTTCGTGTGTCTGTCTATATCCCGTCGAGCAGGCTCAGTAGACGGGTAAGAGACGGCTCCTACCTGATACAGGAGGTAACACTGGCGACACACGAGGGAGTTTGTGGTCTGTAAGTGATTTTTATCCGCGTCAGGGCAGGACCACAGGCGGGGATCACTGCCACATAATAAATACGCTGTCAGTGTGTCAGCATGGGTAATGATCCAGTGTGGGAGCCTCCGCCACCCGCCCACACACAGGCTCTACCTCCCCACCCACTCCAACACCGCCCACATACTTCAGCTCCCCGCCCACGCACTCTACCTTCCACGCACACACTCCACCAACCCTCTTACGCACTTCGTCACCCAATCCATATGTTCCATCAACCTACCCATACGCTTTAACACCCTCTCACACACTCCACCACGCAGACCACAACACCTACAGTATACTTCTCAACCACACCACCCCACACCACCCTCACCACACCACCCCACACCACCCCACCCCACCCCACCCACACACCTTACCACACTACACATATCACATACTCCTCTCGAAGTTATCTGTCCTTGGTAGATCTAGTCATTAGTTCCCATGTTTATTACTAGACAAATAAAGATATGAATTCGACATCAGTATAAAATTTTGATCTCGGCGCTGAATTTCCTGAACCTGATAATGTAGAATAGCGCTTGAGATGACCAGGTAGGCTGAGGGGCGTCAATCAAGTTGTGAGGCGGCGAGTGTACTGTACAATAGGTACTCTCTCCCACGCCGACTGTAATGGACGATGACTTATACTGCAGGAGCACGTGGGATAAGGAACTCTAACTTTTACTTCGAGCTTAGACGGTGAGGTGTCTTCCTGAACAGAGATGGTGTTGTCTCCTCATGAGCACTTAGTGTACGGCGTGACCTCTTGAGCACATATGGCGTGGCCTCTTCTTGAGCACATATGGCGTGGCCTCTTTTTGAGCACATATGGCGTGGCCTCTTTTTGAGCACATATGGCGTGGCTTCCTCTTGAGCATCTACAGTATAGCCTGGCTTCCTGCTGGGCATAATTATGTAGTCTGCCATCCTCGTCAGCCCATGTAGTGAAGGATCCTTGTAGATACATACCCTCTAGTCTCCTCTTGAGCACATAATTATGTCATGATCTCTTCTTGCAAATCTAGTGTGGTCTCCTGCTGACCTCAGATACACAGGCACGAGAGTGTAAGTGGCACCATATAAGGCTACCCGTCATAAGCTGGGCCGTACAGTAGCGCCCGGCGAGGCTCTTCAGACCCAAATTTACCCCACAGTTATTTCCTTAAATCCACTAAGTCGGTAACTAGTGTTTGTTTGTTTTGTTTTTTTAATATAAATCGAAGGATAATATGAACAAGTGTAGTTCCTCGGCAACTTTATAAAATATTTAATAGATTATCTTCCACAGATGATAATTAAAATATCCCGACTGAGTATACAAAATATCAGGTAAATAATCCACTTTAGTTGACCCTCGCTATCATAGTTATTCTTTGTACATAAAAATTCCTTAGTTATATGTATATTTTTTTTGTGTTTTTTATCGTATATTATAAAACAGTAAACCAAATGGCTAATGGGATGTAAGTGAATGTTAACGTACTGAACACTACATACGGTGGCGTGTTGTTACAGATCGACCTGCCATCAGTGTGTCGTGTGGTAGAGGTGGTCTGGTGGACGAGCGTCACTTGAATAATAGCCTGGATATAAAACGCCCTAAAATATTATTAACCCAAGTGAATTAGCCACGTTTCATGCGGGTAATTCTCATAATCCACTTACATAATCCACTTGCTCTCACTAACCACTCTCTTTACCATGCTCTTGTTACTGATCTGAAGTCATAGATTTAGTGTATACTGTGTTAGCCAAACCGACAAATTATCACAAAAGTCACAGGTCCCCAAGTACCACAAGCCATGGGTCCTCAGTGTAAGTCTTGTAGTGTTCCTGTAGCTTAAAATCACTGTTGTCTCTCACACCCACCTATTCCGTCAACAGTCTCCTCTTACAGCTATCACTCTACATAGTTGTATATCAGTCAGTCTTTTAAACACAAGCGTTCATCCCAGTTTCTTCTTCACTTAGCCCAAATATTTCTCCTTGTTGAAGTCGGAGAAGAGATAAGACACTGAAAAATAGGAGCATTGTATATTTTGATGGAGAGGTGATGTGTGGGGGAGAGGGAGAGAGAGGATGTGTGTGAGGAGGAGGGAGAGAGGGTGTGTGGGGGGGAGAGGGAGGAAGGAGTGTGTGTGGGGGAGAGAGGGGAGAGAGAGGTGGTGTGTGTGGGGGAGGAGGGGAGAGAGAGGATGGGGAGGGAGAGGTGATGTGTGGGGGAGAGGGAGAGAGAGGGTGTGTGGGGGAGAGGGAGGAAGAGGTGACATTTAGAGGAAAGAGGAGAATTGAATGGAGTAAACACAGTGAAATAAATTGAAGAATAAACCGAGGAAGAGAAGGTCGATTAAGAAAGGGTGAAGGAAGGAATGACAAGAAAATAAAAGAGAATGACATACTAGTGGAGAAGGAGAGGTAAAATAGGCAATGAAAATTATAATGAAATTGAGTGGGAGAGAAAGACAAGAGAGGGAGGAAAAAGAAATGGAAAAGATGAGAAAAGAAAAAGACATGGAAGGGATTAGAAACGAAGAAGAGGAATGGAAGAGGTTGGAGAAGTGAAGAGTTGTGGTGACTTAGGTGAGGAGGGGGGGGTGGGTGAAGGGGGACTCGACTCACGAACGTCGTCCGTATTAAACCATAAACCCTCATTTTCCTCACTTGCCTCAGTGATAGATGCCCACACCAATCTTCCCCCCCCCCCCTCCCGCCCTTCTGGCAACTCTGACAGCATATGTCCTCTCAACCCTTAAGGATCAAATTCCTCATTGTAAACGGCGGGATTATCGACCGTACACCACCCGAGGTCCTGTTTACATACCCCGGAGAGACAAAACACAGTCACTAGTCAAGAAGGATCTAAAAGGGACCCCCCCCCAAAAAAAAACATTGAAATCTATTTTGTTTTCAGTACAATCTGCAGCCGCTTAAAACCTATTAGAACCTTTCTGAGCCTGATACTACTACTACCACTAGTGAACTAAGAGACGTGGGGAGCGAGGAGGAGAACGAAGAAGTGGAGGACAAGGAGGAGGACAAGCAGGAGGACGAAGAAGTGGAGAACAAGGAGGAGAACAAGGAGGAGGACAAGGAAGATGAAGAAGAATTAAGTGAACAGGCAGGAGGTAGAAATATGGATATAAACCTAGACAAAGAAGATGAGGAATGAGAGAGGAGGACTTGTAAGAAGGGGAGGACTGCCAGGATGACGAATTAACAGGATGGATAGGATGAGATCGAGTCTGGGGACCTAGGATGGGGGTAGTAAGACTTGGGGGATTTGTCTTGGCCTCCTCTTGATGCTATGCTACATTGGGAGGTGGTGGTTGTAGTGCAGAGGCGGCGGCGACGGTGGTGGCGGCAGAGGTGGTGGCGGCAGAGGAGGCGGCGGCGGCGGCGGCACAGTGGGCCTGGTGTTGGTGTTTGTAGGAATAAACAAATACAAATTAGAAGAGCAAAAAGAAGAGAGGAAAGAAACAAAATAAGTGAGAGAGAGAGAGAGAGAGAGAGAGAGAGAGAGAGAGAATTGAATCTCCATGCCTGCAGGTTTCCCGATTCAATCACTCGCCAACAAACTTCTTAACTACTCTCTCTTTTCTTTCTCCTTCTAACCATACATTACATCATTCACTGTAGTTATTCACGCCCCTACATAGTGGTTCACTTGCCAGCCATCACCCTTGAAAGGCTGTTGTGTCGCCTCGTGTCATTTTCCTGGTAAAAAAAAAAAAATCACATTACTGATAAAGCTCATAATTCCTAATGTCATCCAGCGTTATTTTCCTGTTTCTGTTCTCTGTCGTTCTCGTGTTGTTAACTAGAGCCGTTCTCTGTCGTTCTCGTGTTGTTAACTAGACCGTTCTCTATCGTCCTCGTGTTGTTAACTAGAGCCGTTCTCTGTCGTTCTCATGTTGTTAACTAGAGCCGTTCTCTGTCGTTCTCGTGTTGTTAACTAGAGCTGTTCTCTGTCGTTCTCGTGTTGTTAACTAGAGCCGTTCTCTGTCGTTCTCGTGTTGTTAACTAGAGCTGTTCTCTGTCGTTCTCGTGTTGTTAACTAGAGCCGTTCTCTATCGTCCTCGTGTTGGTAACTAGAGCCGTTCTCTGTCGTTCTCGTGTTGTTAACTAGAGCCGTTCTCTCGTCCTCGTGTTGTTAACTAGAGCCGTTCTCTGTTGTTCTCGTGTTGTGTACTTGCTTTATTATTGTACATCTTCACTATGTTCTTGTGACGTACAGTGCATAGGATTAAAGTACTCAGGCTAAAAATTTTGTGTGGATTTTGTAAATGAGAATTTGTTTTCGTACTTTAATATAGTGGTATCGAGAGGTCATGAGTGGTATAGAGAGGTATCGAGAGGTCACGAGTGGTATCGAGAGGTCACGAGTGGTATCGAGAGGTCACGAGTGGTATCGAGAGGTCACGAGTGGTATCGAGAGGTCACGAGTGGTATCGAGAGGTCACGAGTGGTATCGAGAGGTCACGAGTGGTATCGAGAGGTCACGGGTGGTATCGAGAGGTCACGAGTGGTATCGAGATAATATTTCTGAAGTGAACATTACCTCTGATAATATATATAGTTTAAGTGAAGGTTATATGTGGTAATATATGTATTAAGTGAATCATAACAACAGCGTCTACAAGCCGTCTGCAGTTATGTGAGTTAGTGTCATATAATATTTGCTGGGATATACTGATGCCAACATAGCGTGTGTTTGACGTACTAGGAAAAGGTCGTGTAATATGTGGTGGTTATATTCCCCGTCATTATACAGTATGCACAAGGTATATTACAGGTACAGTTTGGTGAAGTATTTATTCATTTATTTCATTATCCACAGTCTAAACTCATATGCGTGTGTAATTAATTTTACAGATGTATAATAAATTCTTCTAATGGGGTTTACTGTTTATGTATTTTCTACAAGACTATAATTTTGTATTAAGAAGTTTACTAAATGGTTTATCGTAGTCACAATGTGCGTAGAGTATTTGTTCATAAATCTACCGGAGTTCCTTGCCAGAGTGTCTTGTCAAATAGCGTCTATGATATCGTGCTTGAGACTCCCACAGATTCCAGGGTTGAGTGATGAAAGGCTCTATGCTTAGCAGTACACCTTGGTCCTGAGGGGTAATGGTGTGCATTTTTTTTTTTATGACAGTGATCAGGCGTGCGAACTGCCTGTTGGGGTCAGGTTATCATTGGAGGAGAATTGGGCGTTTCATTTGCGACTCACTGCTTCTACACCTTCCTCTGACCTTTAGTCCTCATTTGTAATAACAAGAAATGTAATTTGCCCCTCAGGTGGACCACTGTATAGATAACTTTCAAGGCCTCGCTATAAAGAAATATAAGCATCTCTTTTTTTTCACTTAATTGTCGTAAAACTTTTGAAATAATGCTGTATGTGATTAATTTATATTCTTTCTATTCACATCTCTAATGAAAAGTTACTGTATAAAGCACAAAACCAAAGTACAGTTAGATGGTTCATATCGAAACATCTCCGGAAGTACAGTAAACATCTTCAAGGCTGATATATGTCTCGCATGAATATCATAATGTGGAACACGTGTGGCGACCATCAGCAGTGTGAGGCGTCACCTGATAAGAAAGCGGTGATCTCGCCTCCACCACCGTCATGATGGACAAATGTTATAAACCTTATCTTCATCTGACTCCTCTATGGCTCAGTTGTTATACTTTCTTCCAACACATATTTTTAACCCTCCTTCGGACATATAATTAGAAAGTAACTACATTCTTTCAACGATCAAGTTTACTACAATATCCAACACCATCATACAAATATTAGCGATTTATTAAACCTTACATCCCGCGTCACCCCGCTCAACAGAAACACCTGGATATCATGTTTTCCAAATTGAATTTTCATCTCTGTTCACTCCAGCGATCACCAGTTACGCTCCGACCGCCTCCCCATACTCATCTTGCTCATGTTACTCATGAACACGATTCTAGTAGTTGTCTAGCAGTCGGTTCCGTCTTTAACCGGGGCAGAGGTAAGTCAAGAGCAGGAGCAGACGGGAGGCAGCGGGAGGATCAGGGAGAATAGCCATATTATAGCGTGGGCCGCCATCATCATAACACGCGCCCCGCAGACACACTCTCCACCTGGAGGACCTCCACCACAATACACACCCACCACTCACCGCCTCCAGGAGGCGTAGTCTACTGTACACAGTCTTCTTAACTCACTTCCTGGAAGATTCTGCAGCAGCATCAACGCCTGTAGTCTGGTAGAGAAACACTTTTAGGACATTGCCATGGTTACTTTATAGATCCAATAGTCCAACACATTCCCAAACATGCAAACGTGCAAATGACCCAGTTACCTAAAGATAAACTAAAGCTCTTTTACAGGCGAAATTGTACGTCATACGTGAAACACTTTTCCGGGAATATGAGCGTCTACGATAGAATCAATTTTCAGAAGCTATCTGCAGCCACATGAGAACCCATTTTAACGAACTTTGTTTCTGCATTACACCACACTCGAAGGAGCCTTCTACAGGTGCAATAGAATATCTCTAATAGTCCTGCCATAAAAGAATTTAGCTTTATTAGAATTCAGTTACGTAAAGTTACCACAGATGAAGTTACCCAAGATCAAGGAGGTTCCTCTGGCTGTAGAAGGTACTTTAGTTGCTTATTTCGTTTACGAGTACTTCCTCGTGTTCTGGACGAAGGTTCTATGCCTGTATACTCATCTCTCCATCTGCTTTCCAGACATTACCTGAGCCATAGAGTCTGGGCTAGTGGCTGTACAATATATTTTCAAAGCTCTGTAGACTAACATGACATTTTAACCTGCCCAGTGTTTGTCCAAGTTTTCTCGAAGGTCAACACGTTTGAAGACGTGATCACCTGCCCAGATAATCTGTTCCACGATGTTTTGTTTATGGCTCTGGGAAGTGTCGGTAAGGGGTGTAAGTGGTGGGCCGCCTCTTCATGATGTATCCTCTGCATCATTTTAAAGGTCTGGATCATATCCTCAGGTATCCTGCGGTGTGCCGGTGATGGGATCCTCAGCTTCCTTAAGGCGGTCTTCTATACTTGAGTTTTTCACCTCAAATGCTCTCCATGTGGTCGCTCCAGGGCTCTGTGCGATCATGAGAGGTTTTCTGCAACAAGCAGGATGAAAGATCGCCTGATCAAACTCATCTTTAGTTCTTCTTACAACTCATGTGGTCGTCAAACCTCAATTGACTGTCAGCTGTCAGTCCGACCTCATCCCTTCTGTCCTCTTCAACTTGAATTGGTTATTTTCGTTCTTCGTGTAATATTAGGTTCTATGGCTTCCTCCTCCTCTTTTGTCATCACCTGGACGTTGTCTGGGTCCATTTAAGGCGTTTCTCATCTTGATCAGACTTAATTATTTTGGAATATTTCGTATCGTTATCAGAGAGGTGGTACTTCATACACTCCCTACGTGGCGCCACTTAATAATACTTTCCACCAGGTTTGAGACTTTATTCACTGATACCTATTGTTCAAAAAAGGTGAAATCAAACAATATTGTAAACAGACGCCCAAGCGGGAGCTTATCGAATACCTTCATTATTTGGGAAGATATTGGAAGCTTAATGTGTTGTCTAATGGTAGACCCTGCTGCCATATGGCATTACGAAAATTGTGACCAAGTCCCAGGTTACTGATCTGACTTTCTGCCTCATTTACACACAATTGGTCTCGCTTGTTTCTCTTACTTTGACAACATACATACATATATCGTTTCTCACTATTAATTTATATATTTATTTCATTTTCGTATTTATTTATTTATTATAATGATGATTATCACTAATTTATTTTTATTTTTATTAGAATTTTTATTGGTTATTTATTATTATTATTATTATTATTATTATTATTATTATTATTATTATTATTATTATTTTTATTGGTTATTTATTATTATTATTATTATTATTATTATTATTATTTTTATTGGTTATTTATTATTATTATTATTATTTTTATTATTATTATTATTATTATTATTATTATTATTAGTATTAGTATTATTATATTTTCGCCCTCCAGGCCCTGATGTGGGTCAGTGACCTGTGGGCTAATACCAGTAAAAAAAAAATAGTATTTAGCCCCCGCCCCCCTTCCCCTCTCCCAGTGTGATTTTTGTTCCTCCGGCCACAAGTTTCAGTTGTTTAAGTAAGTGTAGATCTTTCCGTCATGAAGTCATACTGATGTCACTAAGGTCATGATTATTCCACACGTGAACCAGAATACTGTCCCGTGTGATGGATTCCATAGTCACTCTCCTGGCTTTTCCCTGGAGTCGTCCACGAGGTCTAGTATGCTTCAGGTTATTCAAATCACTCAGCACGGGCAAGAGTGATGAATACTTATTTACAGCGATTGGTAACAATTTTATCGGGTTTATATATTTTTTTCTGTCAGGTTAAGCTATGATAGATATACCCCATTAAGTCTCCTCTTTATCCTTTACTCTAGCAGATATAAGGAGTGAATCTTGAGATTTGGTTCAGTTGTGTTTCTCTAACATTAAGATCTTACAACACAATCCCTCGCTCTGACTCACTTGGCAGTCTTGACGCATAAGAGTTGTAGCCCTCAACACAGCTCTGTCTCCGTTAGTTTACATCTTACATTCTTGGGCTTCACTTTCTTATCATGTTGGCAGAATGTTATTTCAGCCTCGTTGTTAGCTAAACATTCACCTTTTTATTATAACTGACATATAATTTCGATACAACTGCGTCAATTTTCTTTTCACTTACCTCCGTATTAACTAGGAGTATTTCTCTCAGAAACGGAGGGTGGAATGTGAGTCTGGCATAAAAATTCAACTTCGAACTTGGATGTTTAGAAGGTTTGTTGTGTCGGGACATCACAGCAGTATATGAGCCGCCAAGACCAATACAAGAACTCTCTTGTGGTGGCTGTTACCGAACACTTCTGAAAAGACAGCCCAGGACCTCTATGGAGGATTTTTCGGTAGTCTGCGTCTGAATGACTCCTTTTGGTGTTTAGGAGACAGAACAACGTATTGTAAAAATTTCTCTTGGTTGGGGTACACGGGAAGTTTTAGTAGTAGCCTGCCACAGGTGGTCCTGGGAGGTGGATTACAGTAAAAACAAATTGAAATTAATTAATATAATTTTAAGGACATACACTCGTATTTGAAGATTATTGCGAGTCGCTTAAAAAAATAGAATGTGATTAGTGTCACACGTCGTTCTAGAGCAATGGTTCTTAAACTGGGGGGCGCTTCCCCAGCGGGCGCCAGAGGATTCCAAGGGGGGCGCGTGCGGTCAGAGAGAAAAGTCTGGTCAGGAACAGAACGTGTCTTGTACACGATTGCTCATCCCTCCCACTCTATAATAACCAAGTATTGCATCAGGGGGTGGGGATGGCGTGGGATCTAGGACTTATGCAACTTATGCAGGGGGAGGGAGGAGGGCGCGAGGCAAAAAAGTTTAAGATCCACTGCTAGAGAGAGAAAGGGGATCCAGTAATCATCGCTCGTCGCTTTAGAGAGAGGAGGTTTAGTGATAGCCGCACATCTCTCTCAAGTCAGGGAGGGTCTAAACTCTAGACCCTCCCTGTCTCTAGACTCTAGAGACTGTCACAAGTAGTGTGGACAACTGGGTGGCCACGCGGTGCGAGCAGACGAGGCCACAAACAAAGGAAAGGTCAGTTCAACACGGACGAGGAGTTAATGGGCGCGTTGTACCGTGCACTGCCGCCCCCACCACCCACCAGGGAGAGCACGGCGGTACATTATCCAGGAGAGGGATGGAGACAAGACAGATGGAGAAGACAATGTAGGAACTTTAAGGAAGAATTTGAGGAAGAGACATTTACTATAAGGTTTAAAGTGAACAATAATGAAGCAGAGTGTAAGATACAAAACTAATGTTAAGAATAAAGGTTGAATAATGAAAGTTGGACGAAACCAAGAAGACGAGGTTCAAAATCTGATAAAGATGGGTTTAAGAGAACGAAATAACGGAGGATCATAGGACGAAGAACACAAAACACTTGGTGAGATGTAGAGGAGGAATGGATAAAAATAATAAGTGATAAACCACAATAGTATAAAGAGGTGTAAGAATCTGTTTAGGTATAAGAATAAAAGAGAAAGGAAATGGCATATACAGTATAATACGAAGGAAAACAAAAACCCTATAATGCAGGATGAAGAGAAGAAGGGTAAGATAAACTGAACGACGAAGAAGAGGAAAATTAAAAGAGAGAGACGTGGTGGGAGGAGGACAAGAGCATATTACACCGTGAGGACACATTAACTCCCGCGCACGTCACGCCCCCTCACGCACACCCTGGGAGGCTGCCACCCACCACCACCAGGCCGGGATGATGCCCGTGCGGGTATAGGTGATCATATGGGTGTGGAGGTGATGTGGGTGTGGAGGTGATGTGGGTGTGGTGGTGATGTGGGTGTGGAGGTGATGTGGGTGTGTTATTGAATTTGAGTTTGTAGCGGACAACTACTTTATTGTGCACCCCATTGGCATCCTGTGAGCAGTAACACTAAAAAGGATTACAGAGTAGACTCAGCAAAGGACATGAACAATGCGTGACAGTCACCAGTCGTCAGGATATTATAGCATTGAGTGTTAGAGTATTTACAGTACATTATCTGTTAAGTTCTGGACATAGTTGTTGACTTAGCTACTAGGCGTAGTCTTAATATGTCGGTTGTTTCGTCATCATAAAGATTCCATTGTGCAGGTACACACAATTAGCTTTGACCTGTCCGTATAAGGTTCTATTTTCTCAGTCTAAGACGTAAGTGTTGGATTGTGTGGCCACAAGTCTGGCCACACACTTTGCATTTTGTAATGTCCACATCTGCACGAGGGACATACTGCCGGGGTACTTACATCCTAACCTTAGTCTACCAGTTGTATCTTGTGTTCTACTGACTTAGTTACTTACTCCATATACATGTTTTACTTGATGCATCTCATCATGGTAGACAATCGATTAACTAGTGTCTGTTTACACTTGTCTGCTTGCTTCAAATACATAAACAAGTTCTTTCTTGATTACAAAGTTTAGGATTCCGAGTGGCAGATCTAGATTGTATTCAATAGAGTCTTTGTGAGACGCGAGTTTTGCTAAGGCATCAACTCTATAATGTTCACCGAGGCCATTGTGAGGAAGGAGCCACAACAGCCTGACCTTGACACCCTCCAAGCAAGGCACACATGTTTTTACCTGACTTAAAAGACAAGTGTGTATGACTCTGAGTTGAGGAAATTAAGAGCGAGTAGTGAGGAGAGGGAGTCAGTGATGACGTGACTGTCTGTGGTGGTGACGTCAATAAGTTTCAGGGTGATGAGTAGGTAAATACTTCTGTTTGTATTGTGGAGGCCCAGTTACTGATTCTCACGCCTTTCGCTATAGTTAGGCAGTAGGCAGCTACCAAACAGGGAGGTACTACCGCCTGGGAAGATATTGGAAGCATAATGTGTTGTCTAATGGTAGACCCTGCTGCCATATGACATCACAAAAATTGTGACCGAGTCCCAGGTTGCTGATCTAACTTTCTGCCTCATTTACACACAATTGCAGGGTCTCAATTGTTTCTCTTACTTGACAACACAACACAACATACATACTGCACTGTATATTGTTTCTCACTATTGATATTTTTTTACGGTCCATTATTATTATTATTATTATTATTATTATTATTATTATTATTATTATTATTACTATTATTATTATTATTATTATTATTATTATTATTATTTTACACCACCCCCCCCCCTCCCCAACACTGCGCACTCCCTCCCTCCGCCAATCACGATGCAGAACGAACACTATTACCTACCTAAACACTCGACCAATCAAGCACCTACTCTAATGATTCCATCCAACCATCACTGTAATAACGTGGTCATACAACAACCTAAATGGAGAATTAATTCATATGAAAGGTGAGGTAACAAACGGTATATAGCTATGTGTTGGGGTGGACGTGTGCAGGTCATCACCACTCATGGTTTAAGACACTAAGGACACGTGCCCTGGGCCCTGTATACTTTGGGGAGCCCTGATCACTATTGAAATTAATTCATAATTTACATCATATACATAATAACATTTCTCAGCTACAGTTACTTATTCTATTATGTTGTTATTGGATATTGAATTGAGGCAACATGCAGCATTCCTGGAAAGGCTCCTCTCGCTCGCCTCCTCATCTAACCTACTATTAACACGCCTCAGGTAAACGCCCCGTAGGAAAGGTTTATCCTCCCAGTGTGTGTACGAGTCTCTCCGAGTCTCGTGTACCTCCCACCATTCTCCTGACCTGCACTGCCAGTAACGTCTCTGTTTTAAGTCAGTACCGAGAGCCATCCACTAACCTAATGACAAACATTTCTTCATACAAACCGTAAAATCCTGATGTTCAGCTTCGTGTCTTCATTGTGGTATACATCTTAGGGTTGAACACTTGTTTATTATCATTCTCCTGCTCCCATAGTGTCACCTATACGAGAGACAATAGATAAAACTGATGGTGTATATATTCCTTCCTCCGTGTGTCTCAGTTTTACCTCCTCACACCGCATAATACCTCGGTCACTACTTGTTGCTGGTCACACACACACACACACACAGGATGTTGGCCTCCCTGTGCGTGTGTGTGGTGCCTCCCCTTCCTCCCTCTCTGTCTATAACTGTGGTACTGTATACATGCATTTCACTCCTCTGATTGCGAGATGTTTCCTCTCTCTCTCTCTCTCTCTCTCTCTCTCTCTCTCTCTCGGGTAAGGGACTGGTGCTCATTTTCCTGCTGTTCCCTTCTTCATACTCTCTTTATCATCATTATTTCTTCTACTTGTACTGTTTATTTTACCTCGCTATTCTTTTCCCCCCCTTGTGTTACTAGATAAAAGGTTAAGTTAGAGGTTATGTTAGGTTAGGTTAGGTTAGGTTAGGTTCAGACGAACAGAAATCGTGCATAAATCGTGCAGGTTACCAAATGTTCCAGGCCGTACTGTACTGTGCTGTGTTTACCGAAAGGAGTCTTCATTGTTTAGGGGAGGAGGGAGGAGGGGTTGTAAAGGGGCTGAAATAAGATAATTACGGGTTTGATAATTTTCACAATAAGCCATACGGTAAATATTTCAAAAGTTCTGTGTAGATCAACTTCAAGTGCCAAGTGTTCACAAGACAACAGAAGCCCAAGATATATGTTATTAGGAGGGGCCCTGGACCGACCGACACGGGAGGTTTAACTCGTGCCCGCCGCCAGCACTCGGTACCTCCAGCTCTCTCGTGCAAAAATTATTGGTTCTTCTCAGCTTATCTGATGGTCCCTTAGTTACTGACTTTCCTTTGATTTTCCGTCCTCACAGACCTAATAACGGGATATTTGTTAACGGATGAGATGATTGATAGGTTGACTGATTGATTGACGTAAGTATTATGTTGGCAGTCCACTTCCGGGGAGGTGCACGCTCAGGGTGTGGGCAGGTGAAGGTATACTCTACACCTGCTGTATATTGTATCACTTACTCTCAGAACTCCACAATACACTTACATATACACCTACACGGAAACACTCGTAGATGTATATAAGTCCTCTAGATATGATGTAGTGAGTATATGCAAGTATTACCGAAGACATCAGTCAGGTTCTCAACGGTACATTATAAGCAGCAAAAATTAGTTACTTTAGGCAGTTATCTTAGTGTTAAAACGAATGAATAGAAATCATTATGTCTGAAAATTTAAAAGAAAACATTAACTTGTGTTATGTATGCAAGTCAATACTGCAGTAATAAGTGTAAATATAGATGATATTAATACAACAGGAAAACATAAATTATTCTGATATACTATCTTTGTAACATCAGTAGTATAGTACGTATAGTTACACTGAACTCTACTTCACGGAACACCCAGGAGAGTTAGTGAGATAAAGGAGAGTTTAGTGTAGCTCAAGAGAGGAGAGGTTCCCAGTATCCATCAATAGACCGGAAGCTTCTCCCAAATTCATATGGAAATAATGGTCTCTCGTGTGGGTCTCATCCACTGTGTTGCTGAACGTTTGTGTCATTACCAGACCCGTAGCGGATCGCTTTGACACCTTGGTATAAAATTGTGGGTTGCTGGAGGACCAAGATAATACAAGAGAGGGAGGGAAGAGAGGGGTAGTGGAGAGGGAGGGAGGGAAGGGGTAGTGGAGAGGGAGGGAAGTGAGAGGGAGGAGAACGAGTCAAGTGGAAGGAAATGAGGTAAATGGTAATGGTAGGGGCGGGACAGACAAGGCAGGGAAGAAGGTGAAGGATGACAAAAACTGCCGTGAGTAGTGGGCCGGAAGGTGCTGCTGAGGGACGATGTACAAATAAACGGGAAATAATTCAGTAAGGGTACAGGAAGGAAGGTGGACACTGGGTATTAACAAGACGCATTGAAACAAGAGAAGAAAAAAATGACATATAACTACCAGGTGGAAAAGAGATAATTAAAACGTTTATAGTGGTTAATACATAGTAATGGTTGTCCCTCCTGTAACGAGGATGGACGGCCCAAGGGCCACCCATAGGCGTGAATTTGTTTTAGGTGTAGAAGCTGTCGCCAACACAACAACCACACCCTGAGTTAACGAGCTGCATGACCCAGTGTCAAGGAATAGTCCGAGAAGACCGGACAACTCGCCAACTGCACTGGCTAACCTTTACCCCGGAACACGATCTGCAAATCGATTAACATCCAGATTCCCAATTACAGCTGGTTAGACAGCAGCTTCACCCTGCCCAGGGATCGAACCCGGGTCCGCTCGCTTGCGAGGCCATGATTAAAACACACACACACACACACACACACACACACACACACACACATATATATATATATATTATATATATATATATATATATATATATATATATATATATATATATATATATATATATATATATATATATATATCAATTCCTTTATATAATTAGGAACAATTAACTGATGTATTACTTACACTAAGCAATAAATTCACTTAAAGACAGTTAAATTACCTGATGATAATAGAGGGATGGAAGTAGTAAATGATGATGAAACAAAAATTGAGATTGATAGAAATTGAGAGAAAATTTAAGACTAATGTAAGGAAGAGGAGGGAAGTGTGTGGGGGAAGATCATAATTGATGAGGGAGAGAGAGGGTGACATAGAGAGAGAGAAAAGGGTGTGACAAAAAGAGAGAGAGAAAGAAATCGTGAGAGACTATATGAGACAAGGTACAGTAAGCCCTATACGGGTCAACAAACAATCTAGTCAGTCGCTGCTGGATGGAGACAGACAGACAGACAGACAGACAGACAGACAGACATAAACAAACTTGCAATCCATTCAGGGTGAGAGAGAGTGACAACCAGACCGACACCCAGACAATAACAACAACAATGATGAAAACTGCCTCGTTTTCTCCTTTTGTTTAGTGGAAATAAGTTAGTGACCAGCCAGTACAGGTCAACTTGTCCTTACTGAGCCACTTAGATGTGTACAATATTGTATTCATCTGAAAATTACTTGAAATACATTTCATTATAATTCATAGTTATATCACGGTTAAGTTACGTTTACCTTAGGTTTGTGTGGTTTCACCTGGAATGGTTAAACTAAGTTAGGTTTGGGTTGAGTGCATTGACTATGTAAATATATATAATTGTACCAGTTTTATAATTATTGGTTATATTTGTGGGTGACAGTGAGGATGGTGTGAGGGTTGGCGGGGTGTTGTGTTCCTTGTGAAGGCTGCGTGGTTCAGGTGGTGGGCCGCGCACCTTGTTGGGCTACAGTACTCGTTGTTGTTATGTAATTCGCATATGTTCCTCTGTGTTGGTACAGGTTTCAGGGGCGACTGTTACCTTATAAATAACCATTATGCTGTCAAACCTTAAGGTCACAGAGGGTTAATAAGGGATCGTAGCTGCAGCCAGACCATTTCGATGTCTGGTGTCAGCTTGGCACCAGAGAGCCTCGGTAATAAAGATATTCAAAGGAGTTGACAAATTACACTTCTTGCCCATCAGTGGTAATGAAAGTGGGTGGACGTTTGTCAGTGACGCTCTTCAGGGCTTCCAGAAGGGTATACAAGCGTGTTTCCTTTATATTGAAGGTTTACAAGACGTAATAAGATTAGCCGGGGGAGGGGGGCGTTATACAGGTGTGGGTGTACCATCAACACCTTTTGTTATGGGATTAATACAGAAATATATAGTCACGTGGTGTTGTTGGTTACACTCTGCCAAGGCGTCAAGAACTTGGTGTAACTCCTTTTCCTCCTCGTCTGGCAACATTAGTAGTGATGTTACTGTCTTTGTCACAGTCACACCAAGAAGTTATACGTCAACAGGTGCTGGACCAGTTTCCTGACCACTGGTGCCAACATCTTTAGCGAGCTCTGCCCAGTACTGCACTGATGGTTGTCAGGTTACAGATCTACGTTGTACACCAAGATCCATCAGTCGAGACTGTATGTGAGACCTTGTTACTAAAGTCAGTCAGGTTACTGTTCTTTGTACATTAACTGCAACACATCATTTAGTTTACATTACTGTAGCCAATTGTTCCATTAACATAACACACTTTCATTTCTCCATATATTAATTCGCATTCCTCGTTTAAGACACTTTGTTCGCTAACTTTGTTCTGTTATTTTCAGAACATAAATCTAAAATGCATATCTATATCCTATTTGTTTTTACACTAACCGCAGCTCCATTCGTGCACCGCAGCTCATTTGTTCTCAGAAGACGATTTCTCTGTTTGTCGTGGACCAACACACACACACATTACATATCAGTGATAGTACATTATGCAAAAACAACATTCTTAAAGATCAGATTCATATTGAAATATTACACGACAGTCAGCATAGGCGGGAAAAATATGAAGTAGTTCGCAGTCATATTTCCCTCCCAGCCGTGTAATATTTCAATGTGATTCTGATCATTTAAAACGTTGTTTTTGCATAATGTACTATTACTGATATGTAATTTGTCTTAGTATGCCTTATTGTGGGTAAAATTAAGTATATATTAAATGCATCCTCCAAAAGCGTGAATTTGCTACCCGAGCTTATCAGTTAATTCACGTATATTACTTCTGATAAACTGTCTACGTGTTTGAAATACTGAAGGTATGTATCTTTATATAATTTAATTAAATATCTTTCTCGTCAGAAACGGTCATTATGAATAAAGTCATTAAGAAACACATCTTTACTCAGGACAAAGTCGGACAGGTTTGCAACAGTCAATCAGCTGTAACTCATGAGGAGGGGGCGGGGCATCTCTTCTCAGCTGGGAAAAAATGCGTTTTTTTTTTTTAGCAACACTGAAGAGTTCCTGAGCAAATTTACGATCAATTTTAGAGATTTTTATTACGGTTTAATGCCATGTTCTTACTGTTGCCACAAATAAAGATGCTGCCGATGTTGCTCTTCTTGTGAAACTTAACATGATTATAATACAAAATTTCGTTTAAAAAATCCTGGATATAAAGAGCGTAAGAACAACACACTATTACCAGACTTCTTATTCTCCTCTTACATCCCATCAGTCTTCTTCGCTCTTGCTGGATTTTTTATATTTAGTCTTATTTTTATCTTGTCTCATCAACTGTTATTTCTTCATCTCGCCACGAACGACAGCCACTGGCGCTCATATGTCTTGAATGCCTGTTACGGGCAGTGAGGATACAGCACACTGTAGCCTAGGCTCTTGTTTTCTGATACATGAAGAGGCAGGAATGACGAGCAGTGTTTTCAAACGCCTTTACTTTCCACAGCAATAAACCCAGGTACCCATTTGTAATCATGTGTACTGGTGGTGCCCTATGCGAACTAGCTACCCTAAGGAGAGGATTTGAGCCCCTGCATCCACTCAGCCGCCGCACTCCCCACATTCACTATAAATACACGTTAATTACACCTCACACTTCCATGTACTACACCCTGTCATCTCGTGTTCTGTAGCATCCAGCTTTTCTCGCCGCTTTAAGAGTTGAGTTGGTTTCCGAGCTTACAGAACAATGGAGAAGAAATATGGTTCCATCTGTCAGGTTTCTACATGTTAATCCGTCCTTGGTTAATGATACCAGTCTTCCCTCATCGTCCTTCCCGCAGTGTGACCAACTCCTCACGTTACAACAGTACTGCCAATAACCTGCGTATGAGTATAAGCAGTTCAGTTTGTGATCAGTAACTTTGTGAGACTCAATTAAATTGTTAAATTGTTTTTGTCTATTTCCAGTCCCATAATTAGTCATACTGTTAACTATACACTTTTTTATAATTAATAATTCCTAAAAATATTAACATAAGTCTTGGTTCCTGAGCCCTAATGTGGGAATCTTCTTACAGCTGAAAAACTAGTGAAGACATTAATATTTTTTGGACTAATTACTAGACACTTGAGTTATTAACAACATTCATGGTATAAAGAATTACCTCCTAGGAGCAGCATCATGACGGAGTGTACAGTCAATAAAGTGTCAAGCCTCAGCACCACTATGGACGACACTCAGGTAACACAATCATAGGAACGTCGACCAACAGGTGTAGTGAAGGTGTGTCATCGTCGCGCCTTCCATCTCTTACTTGAATTAACTTGACTCCTCCTTCACCCCTACTGTGATAAGTGTTGGTCATGGTGAGGTGTTGGTTATGGTGAGGTGTTGGTTATGGTGAGGTGTTGGTTATGGTGAGGTGTTGGTTATGGTGAGTGTGTTGGTTATGGTGAGGTGTTGGTTATGGTAAGGTAAGTTAGGTATGGTGGAGGTGTTGGTTATGGTAAGGTGTTAGGTATATGGTGAGGTGTTGGTTATGGTAAGGTGTTAGGTATGGTGAGGTGTTGGTTATGGTGAGGTGTTATGGTGAGGTGTTGGTTATAGTAAGGTGTTAGGTATGGTGAGGGTGTTGGTTATGGTGAGGTGTTGGTTATGGTGTGAGGTGTTGGTTATGGTAAGGTGTGTTAGGTATGGTGAGGTGTTGGTTATGGTAAGGTGTTAGGTATGGTGAGGTGTTATTATGGTGGAGGTGTTGGTTATGGTGAGGTGTTGGTTATGGTGAGGTGTTGTTATGGTGAGGTGCTGGTGAGGTGTTGTTATGGTGAGGTGTTGGTTATGGTGAGTGTTGGTTATGGTGAGGTGCTGGTGAGGTGTTGGTCATGGTGAGGCGTTGGTTATGGTGAGGTGTTGGTTATGGTGAGGTGTTGGTTATGGTGAGGTGTTGGTTATGGTGAGGTGTTGGTTATGGTGGTGTTGGTTATGGTGAGGTGTTGGTTATGGTGATGGTGGTGCTATGGTGAGGTGTTGGTTATGGTGTGTTAGGTATGGTGAGGTGTTGGTTATGGTGTTGATGGTGCTGGTTATGGTGAGGTGCTGGGTGAGGTGTTGGTTATGGTGAGGTGTTGGTTATGGTGAGGTGTTGGTTATGGTGAGGTGCTGGTGAGGTGTTGGTCATGGTGAGGTGTTGGTCATGGTGAGGTGTTGGTTATGGTGAGGTGCTGGTGAGTTTGGTTATGGTGAGGTGCTGGTCATGGGTCAAGACTAGCCATGATCGAGGCGGGGCGTGACACGAGGCGGAAGGTTGGACGGGATAAAACGGAAACTGAGACGGAAATAAAGAGACGGAAAGACGACAGGAAGGAGAAAAATGGGACAGTGGGAAGTAACAGAGGTTGAGTGTACCAGAGAAGAGATATACGTGCATGGAGAGACAGTTAAGAGAGACAGCGAGGGAGATATAAGATGGACAGACATAGGGAGAGAGACATTGAATGAGACAGGAGAGACAGTGAAGGAGATACTGTAAGATAAAGAGACATTAAGAGAGACAGGGAGGGAAAAGTTAACTCTAGGATATTGAGATCGTGGTAGAGACAATAAAGAGATTAAGAGACAGTAGAGGAAGACGATAAGAGAGATGGAGAAGATATAGATGGAGACATGTCAGGTGTTATTAGAGACAAGGTGATGGTAGAACAATGAGGAGGAGAAGGAGAAGTAGGGAGAATATGATAAAGAGAACGAGATAGAACACACACACACACACACACACACACACACACACACACACACACACACTACCTCCGCGGGAATAATGATCACGTATGCTAATTGTGGATAATCTGGCGGGCATTTCCTCGAGGCGGTCGCTCATCACCCACCCTTCAAATACTAACATTAACAGGCGTGACAACTTCATCAGGATAAAATGGCTCCTCTCCTGGGTAGCTTAATACAATGGTTCACTTCCGTCTGTATTGATTGATGGTTTGTCTTGTTCATAACCCACCGCTCTGACTCGCTCTGGGGGCTCACTGTTGCCAAGTCTCTGTCTGTCAGATGGTGTGTACCTGGTCGTTTGGGCTGCATGAGAGAGGAGGCGTGCGTGCGTGCATGTCAAATAAATATCTTGTGTCATATATGAATCGTGTCATATGTGAGTGTCGTATGTGCTGTGGGGAGTCACTTGTGTGTCATGTATGTAATTTTATCTTCTAATACCCTTACTCACATTTACTGACCCAAATAATAGAATTCCTGTTACCCATTCTTTCCTTGTCGTACATGGTATTAATTTGCTCACACACACACGTACACACACACACGTATATGTATTCAGTCCGGGGTGGATGAGCAACTTCCTGTACTTAATGAAGGGATGGCATATGAGACATCTAACTCACGTAAAGTAATTCCGCTTTCCCACATACTCGCCTCTCTCTCTCTCTCTCTCTCTCTCTCTCTCTCTCTCTCTCTCTCCCGTGTTCTCTTGTTCTCTACCTTTCCTGACAATGTCGTTTCTTCCTCCTCCTGACAATGTTTTTTTTCTTAATATCCCGACAGAAACTTAAACATTTCTTCCTCCCTGTTATCTCACTTCCGCTTTCCTGGTGACATTTTCTTTTCAATTCTTATAAGAGGCGATGGCCTGTGTTGCTGTGTAGAGTCCAAGATTATTATACTTTTAACGTAATCGCTAAACACTGTTCCCTCTAGCAGTGTCGTGTGCCTGACTCTCCTCTGGTGCTCAGTCTATTCATCACTCACTGATAATATACATAACATTCAACCTGGTGCCACGGGTGATATCAACATCAACAACACAATGGTTGACGTGTACTCTGCTCGGACTGACCAAGTTAGTGTGAAGGAGGAGCACTTGTCACCTTACACCTGCTGGTCAACACTCCCCCTTGGGTTCCCTATGTTACCAGACAGAGACAACACCTGCTGGTCAACACTCCACCTTGGGTTCCCTATGTTACCAGACAGAGACAACACCTGCTGGTCAACACTCCCCCTTGGGTTCCCTATGTTACCAGACAGAGACAACACCTGCTGGTCAACACTCCACCTTGGGTTCCCTATGTTACCAGACAGAGACAACACCTGCTGGTCAACACTCCACCTTGGGTTCCCTATGTTACCAGACAGAGACAACACCTGCTGGTCAACACTCCACCTTGGGTTCCCTATGTTACCAGACAGAGACAACACCTGCTGGTCAACACTCCCCCTTGGGTTCCCTATGTTACCAGACAGAGACAACACCTGCTGGATCTATTTATAAACAATCATCCCAACTGCACTCTGTCTCCTCTCCTCTTGGCTCTTCTGACCATTGCCTCAACCAACACTACACTGACCAGTAATGACTTATCATCAACCAACACCCGGGTAGAGCGATGGGAACACAGCACCAAAGACTAATTATTCTCAGTATAAGAGGAGGTTGTGTGGCTGGCACTGCTGCCGATCACTTTCCCTTCCGTAACTATAAAATTAGTTACCCCATTAACACTCTGGGTGGACTGGAAATGCCCCAGGACACTACGGGACAGACATATACAGGATGCGAGTTCCAGCATCGCGAGGTGCGAGGAATAAAAGACTGGGAGGATGTGCATGACTCTTCATCATCGTATAGATGAGAAGCAGTCAAGTATCGAGTAGCTTCAGGCAGGCGACGGATGACGCTTTGAATTTCCCGAGGCCATTGTGGCCATCAAAGCATCGGTAGAATAATGAGGAGGAGGATAATGAACGACAGACATGGAGGGAGAGAGAGAGACTGGAAGTGAGAGTTTGATCACTGGTTGACTGTGATGAATGATTATATTACATATTGTAGTGGAGTGCCCCCCCCCGTCATTATATGTCAGAGCAGTATTCACGTGAGGAAAAACGAGATGGGAAAAGATAACTCATTTTAACATAGTAGGGACATAATGATTCCTTGAAAGTTTTAAGTTATGTTTAGTCTTAAACTACATCTGAGATTTCAGTACACAGTGTTGGCGGCTGACTATTGTCTCGTTAGTGTGAAGCGTTAGTGCCTGGTGTTCCCTTCCTTGTGGTGATAGATGTCAGGGAGGAGGAGGAAGGGGGGGGGGGAGGGAAGTGGCATTTACGTTATGCAGTATGTAGAGAGATGGAAGCAGACAATGTGTGTGAGACTATCGTAAACATTAACAATATCTGCTTGTGAGTTTAGGCATTTTGTTATTACTGATAGAATGTCACTAATGTGTCAGATTCAGAAAGGAAGAAAACTTTGTTACCCATGATATCAAACATTAATGGGAGAGTTGTGAGAGAAGGATAAACCCAGGCAGGTCAGCCCACACACCACGGCTGCCACTCACCATCCTCTTGCCCAGATCTCGGCAAATTACCCTTAGCTTCGAATTCTCTTACCCTACACACACAAACAAATGCAGACACTTGCCATTATTGCTGCAAAGACAGAGGTAATGGTTGCTTCCAAATGATACGGAAGAGTCGTCTGCCGCCACAACAAGGCCAGATGGTTTATCAATGAAAAAACCAAAATCCAATGAAGAGAAAAAATACTTGAAATAAATAGAATAATTATGGATGAGGGAATAATGGATTAGATTATAATGGATCAAAAATAAAGTTAGGAAAGCAAGGACTGGAATGGATAACAAAGATAAAAAGATGTGTCCTAGAAGATATAAAATACCTTTGATGTCTATTGAATCTTTACGACAACATTTGGAGTGGAGGAAGGTCGTGGTCGCCAACCCTCAGAAGGATGGTGTTTTCATTGATTACCAGAATGTTTACGTTACTTTTATGTGTTGCTGTAGGGTTGAGGTTGAGATCATATGGTTTTAGTTTTAAGGTTTAAACACATGTCATCCGCCACCATCATATTTCACCACCATCCATCACCTTCACCATCATCTATCACCATCATCCGTAACCATCACCTTCACCCGTCACCATCATCTTTCACCATTCACCTTCACCATCATCTTTCCCTCCTCTGTTGATCACCAAATAATATACCCTCCACCACCTACCTACACCCTCCACACACATCCACCACCTACCTACCTACACCCTCCACCACCTACCTACACCCTCCACCACACCCACCACCCTCCACCACACCCACCACCCTCCACCACCACCTACACCCTAACCTACCTCACCCTCCACCACCTACCTACACCCTCCACACACATCCACCACCTACCTACCTACACCCTCCACCACCTACCTACACCCTCCACCACACCCACCACCCTCCACCACACCCACCACCCTCCACCACACCCACCACCACCTACCTACCTACCTACCTACACCCTCCACCACATCCTCCACCACCTCATAATAGGAAGGTGTCCCATAGGAAACAGGGTGTTGTGCTGGACGGTATGTTGAGTTAGTTTCGCTCCATTATTTCGGGTTTACCTCAAGGCGGTGTACTGGGACCACTGTTTTTCTCTGAGGTAGGGAGGACTCGACACTGATTGACTTTATTGACTCTCCAGTATTTACAATGAATAGTTACGTTGTTTTAGTACAGTTACAGATGAATTAAGAGGAACCTCATCATATTAATGGTATGTTAACATTATAAATACACCCGTTGACAACCAGGAAACAACTGACTCCCGGTATATTGAGCCGACCCCGGTATATTGGCTTTGTGTTCCTGCAGTGATGCTAGATATCTAATATTACAAATCTTATATTCCATTAAAAAGTGGTGAATTAATTACTGTGATTTATTAATATTATGTAATTTTGAACTTCTGGATTAATAATGACTGGAGATAAATTATAAACTTAATACACACTCAACTGAAGGTATTATCCATCAGTTATATTTCCCCCTCCTGCCCCCACTGACGTCACAACATTCTCACCATTTGCATATCATTATTTTCTTATTTTATGAATCTATATCCGAATCTAATTATCAGACTAAAAACCTTTATATTTAGCTCGGAAAAGTTATTATCCCTTGGAGTTATCCATTAAGATTATTTCAACAACTTTCTCATTTAAATTAGGAAAAATTGATGAAGTATCCTACATCTATAATGACAGTCAGATAATGTGACTTGTTTCCGACCATTTGTTTCGACCACCAGCACGATATTGTAGTGAATTTCTCCATCTTCAGGATATTATTATTTTTTTGTTTGTTATATGACCGAATCATCATCCTTCAAAATAACAATAATAAACTTCATCATGGACAAAATTATCTCTAAAGTAAACAAACACACGTGTTCTTTGACTGAGACGAGATGTAACATGTTTCGGTACCAGAGAGCATATGTCCTATAATGTAAACCCAAACTGTGGAATTCACCTCCGTAGGATAATTTTGAGGAGGATGTCAAATATTTACACGGGTTTTGTAATGATATTTTAAAGGTTTTCTTACATGATTATTTTCTTGGTTTTCATATTATCGAAGTTTATTTCAGTTTTAATCATGGCAATTTAGTTTACAGTCTTCTTAAGGTAATGTACCGTACTGTGATGATTGGTAAAGTATCCTCCAGTACCTATACACATCCTCCACTACCTATACACATCCTCCACTACCTATACACATCTTCTACTATCTATACACATCCCCCACTACCTATACACATCCCTCACTACCTATACACATCCTCCACTACCTATACACATCCTCCACTACCTATACACATCCTCCACTACCTATACACATCCTCCACTACCTATACACATCCTCCACTACCTATACACATCCCTCCACCACCTATACACATCCTCCACCATTCATACACATCCTCCACTACCTTATACACACATCCTCCACTACCCATACACATCCTCCACTACCCATACACATCCTCCACCACCTATACATATCCTCCACTACCTATACACATCCTCCACTATCTATACACATCCTCCACTACCTATACACATCCTCCACTCACCTATACACATCCCCCACTACCTAAGGCTAACATCCTCCACTACCTATAACATCCTCCACTACCTATACACATCCTCCACTATCTATACACATCCCCACTACCCATACACATCCTCCACTATCTATACACATCCTCCACTACCCATACACATCCCCCACTACCTATACACACATCCTCCACTACCCATACACATTCTCCACTATCTATACACATCCCCCACTACCTATACACATCCTCCACCATCTATACACATCCTCCACTACCATACACATCCCCACTCACCATACACATCCTCCACTACCTATACACACATCCTCCACTACCTATACACATCCCTCCACTACCTATACACATCCTCCACTACCCATACACATCCTCCACTATCTATACACATCCTCCACTACCTATACACATCCTCCACTACCTATACACAATCCTCCACTACCCATACACATCCCCCCCACTCACCCAGCACATCCTCCACCACCTATACACATCCTCCACTACCTATACACATCCTCCACTACCTATACACATCCTCCACTACCTATACACATCCTCCACTACCTATACACATCCTCCACTACCTATACACATCCTCCACTACCTATGCACATCCTCCACTACCTATACACATCCTCCACTACCTATACACATCCTCCACTACCTATACACATCCTCCACTACCTATACACATCCTCCACTACCTATACACATCCTCCACTACCTATACACATCCTCCACTACCTATACACATCCTCCACTACCTATACACATCCTCCACTACCTATACACATCCTCCACTCACTATCTATACACATCCTCCACTATCTATGCCACATCCTCCACTATCTATACACATCCTCCACTACCCATACACATCCTCCACTACCTATACACACATCCTCCACTACCTATACACATCCTCCACCATCTATACACATCCCCGCTACCTATACACATCCTCCACTCACCCATACACATCCCATCTATACACATCCTCCACTACCCATACACATCCCTCCACTACCCATACACATCCTCCACTACCATACACATCCTCCACCATCATACACATCCTCCACCATCTATGCACATCCTCCACTATCTATACACATCCTCCACTACCTATACACATCCTCCACTATCTATACACATCTTCCACCATCTATACACATCCCCCACTACCTATGTTAATATCCCCCACTACCCACATCCCCACTATCTATACACATCCTCCACTACCTATACACATCCCTCCACTATCTATACACATCCTCCACTACCTATACACATCCTCCATCCTCCACTACCTATACACATCCTCCACTACCTATACACATCCTCCACTATCTATACACATCCTCCACTACCTATACACATCCTCCACTATCTATACACATCCCCCACTACCTATACACATCCTCCAGTACCTACACACACCGTACACCCCCTAAACACACCCTCCACTTACTACACACACACATACACACAGACCCTCCCGTTAGAGGACCCCCCCCCACCCCCGGGCAACTCCCGGCGATGCGGGTGTCAGTGGGTTGGTCACGCTTCCTGGCTTCCGGTACTTCCCCGACCCTCACTCCTCCCCGACCAGCCCCCTACTTCGACTTATACCCCATCCTGACGTATGCCCCATCCTGACGTATGCCCCATCCTGACGTATGCCCCATCCTGACGTATGCCCCGACCAACCTCAACCTTTGCCCCGTCCTGACGCACGCACTTACAAACCTTAGCCAATACCCCATTCTGACACACGTACTTCTGAGCCACACCAACTGACACACGCATAAATATCTTGCACAACTTCTGACGCACATCACCCAATTGCACAAGCCTAGCTAGACACACATCGCTCCTAGGGACAACAAAGCCCCAACGCAAGCTGCCCCGACGCACACCTCTCAGCCCGACGCACACCTCAGCCCGACGCTCACCCCTCGATGCACGCCGCCCCGCTATAGAGGCCGTGTCTCCACGCTCACTAATCGCCATTTTACGCGTCTGAGTGAAGGTCTTCTGGAGATGGACTTTTTTTGGTGATATAATAACGCAAAAAAACTATAATTATGATACGTGATAAATAACCAAAATAAAGGTACTTAGGGTTCTGCTGGAAGACATTCATCAAGTATGTGACTGTTGAGTGTGCAGCGCCACTTGTGTACTCTCCCGGCCAGACAAACTTCTCACGTTACATTACAATACTCTCGATGACAAGCTCTCATTATCAATATAAAATACCTGACGATAAGTAAATCGAAAACTGAAACTAAATCCTGTTCAGGACATGCTATTATTACCTCCAACTGCTATTAAGGAAAACGGATAAATTTACTAAGCCATAAATAATGTGAGGGAGGCAGGGGGAGGGGACGGGTGGTAGGAGGAGGCGGGAGGAAGGGGTTAGCGGGAGGAGTGGGAGGGAGGGAGGGAGGGGGGGAATGAGAAGGCCGCAGTGTACGGGGTAAAAGACGAGACGATAACCAGTCATTTTTCCTCAACAGCAACCCTCAGTCTCACCCACCACAACTGTAAACAAATGCGCATCAAAAATCAAATACCTCACCACTTTATTCACTCAAAATAACAACTATCTGATATGTATGTAGAATTTATAACTCATGAAAACCTACAAAGTAAATTAGTCATGGATATTTTCCAAGAGAAATAGATAATGCGGTAAGACAAGGGAATGGAAGAAACCTTTGAGGGAGAGGAAATGAGAGGAGACAAGGAAGGAGTGTGTGAGGAGAGGCAGGTTATGAGGGAGCCCAGACGAGAGGCCCAAGTCAAGGGAGTGTAAGCATAAAAAAAGCATAGAGGCACGTGGGCGAGATGGGGACGTGAAGGTAGTGGGGGCAGGGAGAGTGGCGCCCCCTTCTTCATGGTGGGTGTCATGCCGTGGTCTTGCCTGTTACCCGCGGCTTCCACGCCTCTACCCGCGCACTCCACGCCTGCCTACTATCCACACGCACACACACACACTTTTAAGGTTATTTTAAGCTTCTTTTTAGAATTCGAGACGTTACGAATTGTTGTTCTTTGGTCTGATTGACTAGGTGACAGCTGGGGTTGGGGGGGTGGGGGGGTCCGGGTGTTACAGCGTAGCGTCACAGCGGTGATCTGCCTGTTACTGAGCTCCTCCATGCTCATGTTCCACGCGCCACAACCATTTTTAAGCTTATTTGGGGCTCGTTCATGCATTAGCCAACCGCTACTTCATGCTCGGGGTGAAGCACTCGCCTCCTGTCAACTCCTGGTAGAAAAAAGTGATATAATGCGAGGTAAAGTGACCTGTCAGCCGCTGTGTTCATCAAGAAGGTGAAAAATATGTGATGTGACATAACCACCATTAATCATCCCATACACCATCAGAAACATAAACAAACAAACACCAGAAATTTTAATAAACTTTGAATAGATTAGATCGTATTTGTGCCGCTTAAAAAATATACACAACCAAAATTTGCATTGACTTCTGAAATGTGTCGATAATACAGCGATTCATAGTAGCAGGAGTAGACGATAACTGGGAAATAAAGTTTTGTGTAGAGAATACATATTTCTACCAAGTCTAATATACAAAACGTGTAATAATGAAGAAAAATACATCTAACTACTAAAGACCCACGTACGAATATAAAGACGTTCTGCGTGGACTATGAACGGAGAGAGAGAGAGAGAGAGAGAGGTAGGTCACTGTGTGTGTGTGTGTGTGTGTGTGTGTGTGTGTGTGTGTCTGTCTGGGGGGACCATCACGACTCGACTCAAGGACAACAACACTACCGAAATGAGTTTTGTTTATTGTATTTTTGTTTTGTTTTACCTCTAGCATAATCCTGATTCTCATTGTTTGTTTGTATATGTTATTGATAATATTGTGATATGATATTGTCTGTATCTCTCTCTCTCTCTCTCTCTCTCTCTCTCTCTCTCTCTCTCTCTCTCTCAACTTGGTGTAAACTTCTGTCTTGTGTATTTGTAAAAAGAAAACGTACACATATTCTTATAAGTGAATATGTCACACCTGTCTAATAATTGTTTTACACCATTTACCTGTCGCATACCAGCTTCTATTTCTTCCTGTGTTAATGTTTGAGGGTAGAGATGATTTATCAGCAGCCATTACATAAGATAAAGAGACCTCGAAGAGACTTGGCTTTGTATTATTCATCTCTAAAAATATTATGTTCGTCTATTTCTGATTATAGTCTCTCTCTCTCTCTCTCTCTCTCTCTCTCTCTCTCTCTCTCTCTCTCTCTCTCTCTCTCTCTCTCTCTCCCCGTGTTCAAATTTCACGCCCAGAACACCTCAGTCTCTCCACACCTTAACAAAACAAAATCCATCATTATCTCTGGATGCTGACAGTGTTCTTGGCAAAGTCTTGGTCTGAAGTTGCTCACACATTCTGTCAAAAAGTAAATAACCCAACAGCTGTGAGAGAACGTGTAGATGATAAATGGGAATAACAAGTGAATAATATCTGGAAAACCTCGGGTTGAAATGTTTAGCAAATCGATTTCCAAGCAGTGATGAGCGTAAGATGTCAACCTGATGATTCCCCTCTCTGTCACCGCCTACTTAACTGGCTCTACGTGATTGTCAAACAGTTAAAGCATTGAAGACTATTACATAAATTGTCCGGATGGGGGATGGTGTAGTTGATGACATGTAAACTGGACGGTAATGCACGGGAGCAAGAGGCTTCCACATTACAGTTTGTAGCTATTAATTGGACTCGAGGGATTGTTATTGTCTATTTTATTACCGGGGCTTTAATGGTGAGGTGTGGTGTGGTCAGCCCGCTACGCTGTGCCTCCTGGCCACCCTCACAGCCCTTCAGTGGTACCCCACCTGGCCATTACCACAGGTAGTGTGATGCCTCTCCTGACCACTACCTCAGGTGGTAGGTCGTGTGATACCTCTCCTGACCATAACCACTGTGGTAGTCCTCCTGACCACTGCCACTGTGGTACCCCTCCTGACCATTACCACTGTGGTGGTACTCCTGACCACTACCACTGTGGTACCCCTCCTGACCATTACCACTGATTGTGTGGTAGTACCCTTCCTGACCATTATCTCAAGCAACTGGTCATGTGGTAACTCCCTGATCACCGGAACGTAACATAAGTAACATACTATTGGTTGATTTATATAGTCACTAAAACAAGATAACTGCACATAGTTAAGACACAAATACACAACAAGACCACCTAATTAACACCCCACACTCAACCACCTTAAATACATAACACACACTCCACCTCCTGAAACACGCAACACACTCCACCTCCTGAAACACGCACCACTCCACCTCCTGAAACACGCAACACACACCTCCACACTCCACCTCCTAAAACACACAACACACTCCACCTCCTGAAGCTTGCCAACACCTCCACCTCCTGAAACACACCAACTTACCCCCGACTCCACCTCTGCAAACACATAACACACCTCCACTATCTGAAACACATGGCCACACTCCACCTCCTATAACACACCTTACCTCCACCTCCCATAAACACCAACACACACACACCACCTCCTGGCTACCTGTACACACACCTCCCACCTCCTGAAACACGCAACACACACACTCCACCTCCTGAAACACGCAACACACACACTCCACCTCCTGAAACACGCAACACACACACTCCACCTCCTAAAACACGCAACACACACACTCCACCTCCTAAAACACGCAACACACACACTCCACCTCCTAAAACACGCAACACACACTCCACCTCTTAAAACGCGCAACACACACACTCCACCTCCTAAAACACGCAACACACACACACTCCACCTCCTAAAACACGCAACACACACTCGACCTGTTGGAGAGGCTGCCACGGTATTTAGATGAAGGAGGACCACCTCAAACACCAGCCACGTAATAAGCAAGGTCGCCTCGATGCGGTAAATCGACAATGACCAACTGTGTGCTGTAAGTTACCAAGGTAAAGCCCCCCCATAATTGATTCCTACAACAGCAAGGTAACCAGCGGCTGTGAAAATTGTCCTGTTCGAGGAGTTGATTACCTGTGAAATCTGTATTGTTATGGCTTACAGATCATGGGTTTTAGGCAGGTTTGTGGTGGAGAGTTTTTACATCTTTGGCTAACACGCGGTACAATACTCGTCTGTGAGGTACTGTAGTTATGGGAAATTCTTCGTTTCTTTTCGCTTTGTTCGCAGATTATGGATGTCTACTCTAGAGGCTGATAGATAGTTAGATAGTGTGTAAGAGAAGAAGATAAAAAGAATGGTAAAAAAGAGAGAGATAAATATAAGTGGCGGAACACAAGTGGTCGCCATCAGCGGTGAACACAGCACCACTCTGGCTCACATAATCGATGCACTCTTAAAATTCCACGCTGGAATGCTCTTACAAGTCTGAAATCATTATTTTCCACGGATTATCATTTATTTACTGGCTAACAGAGCTTGACTAGTGGAGCAAAAACAAGGGAGGGCGGTGAAGGGGAGGCGGGAGTGAGGAGGAAGATTTACTGTGTCAATAAATGTCTATAATAAAACGTCGTTTCAGTATATATATATATATATATATATATCGTGTTTGTATATAAAATGATTTATTTATTTTATTTTTTGCGAAACACTGGAGTGTGACCTAACAGTGTATCACGTCCATGATAGGGTTATGTTGTACACTATGAAGCTTACGAGTCATCTCGGCGTCAGATATCCCCCGTCTGGATATTTGTGAACCAGTTGTATTTTTACAACAGTGTGATGGTCACTCACACTGGAGGCCAAACCCACATTCCTCCTCAATAAGGCTTGGCACCAGAGATCATGGTCAGCCACATGATGACAACCATATCGTTTCACTGAGATATGAGATGAACTGAAAACTTGTATCGGTTCTGAGAATTTCAAATATAGTTTCTTGTTCTGTGCGCAAGGTTTTGTTTGAAAACTGACAACAATAATACGTAGATAACATGATTATTAGTCTATTTCTATACCGCATAGACTTTCAGTTACTAGATAGATTCCGAGACACGAGGATATGAAAAACTTCGCCTTACGATCAACCTGAAGTGTTCACCTTGGTAACAACACAACGCCAGCTTACCTATACCAGTGTGACCAGAGCTTGAGGCTGATGCAGTACTAAGACTCACATTGATCTAGACATAATTACCAACAATAACCCAGATGATGATGTTTTACGATCGACCAATACAATCTCGACACTACAGGTGCATTATATACTTAAACCTGTCACGGGTTTAATACTTCCAGGTCACAGGAAATATGATGGAGGGGGGGGGGAGAGGGTGATATAGGAAATAAGGAGGAAAAGAAGAAAAAAGAAAAGGAAATGGAGGAAAGAAAAAAGAACGGCGGCAAGGAACGGTAGATAGAAAACTTGAGAAGGTCGCCCCAAAGACAACCACCATCAACCTACCACAGCAAAGAAAACAGATTTGCCGACATTCACATGGTTTATCTCACAGGAAACACTCCTTGTATTATCTTTTTTGGCGGGAAGGAAAATAAAAACTCTGACATTAAACTGAGACACGAATGTATTTGTTTACAGACTGGTGTTGTATTTAGCTTCAACAGGTTTGAGAATAATCTACGTATCTACTTAAACTTATTCACTACATCAATTTACATCAAAGTGTCATATGAAACTTTGATGATAAAGTCACTCTAATAATTAATAAAGAGTAACAGTATGTACACAGATCTTTGCTGGCGTCTCTTTGTCATTACATACGAGTATTTCTTAATGACTGATAAAGGTAAATATAAACCAAGTGGCCATGCAGTTACTTCCTACTAATCCACTCCAACAGCCAAACTCTCCTGGTACAGTAACTAGACTCGTTAGGTGATGACTGATGTTTCCCAGTCTTTTGCCTGATAAAAAGTGGCTAGTACTTTCTCTCAGGCTAATGCAGATGATAAGTTAATGCCAAATTCAGTATCATGACGGAGGAGCAATACCTGGTGTCTGTGATCTGGTGTAGAAGTAACATGAATTTGTATTGTCCGTGTGTTCAGTGATGTGTCCGTGTGTTCAGTGATGTGTCCGTGTGTTCAGTGATGTGTCCGTGTGTTCAGTGATGTGTCCGTGTGTTCAGTGATGTGTCCGTGTGTTCAGTGATGTGTCCGTGTGTTCAGTGATGGTCGTCTCCAGTACTAGCGAGTGTCACCAGTGCAGCCTCTTGTCCTGAGTACTATACACATGGAACAGTAGCGTGGTGGTAACAGACCTGGCGGTTATCTACGACTGAGAACTCTACCAGCTTGGTCATGTAACGCAGTGTACAAGGGCAGTATTCATGCCAGTCGTTGGTAACGCGGCTCACTGTACTACGAAGATCGCTTGGATGAGGGAAGGAGGTAGTCACCGGGTTAGTTTTGTCGAGGTAGTCTGTGCTTCTGTAGTATGTGTTAATATCTACATTCGAACCATAAAGGTGTTTGAGGTTTGCACCGTAAAAGAAAAGAGGAGTCTTCGCCATCCAATATGATTGTGGCACATCACTGTTCCTTTAGGATTCACTTTAGGTTGTGACTGCGGAAGTAAATTTTCTGTGCACCCCCAACGTCACTTGTAGGTATAATTCATAGAAGTTTTACATTGGGGCAGCTACGCAAATCGGCGTTAAGTTTCCCCATGACATTGCTTAATGTTCGTGTTTTATCTATAAGAAGGCGGTGTGTGTGTGTGTGTGTGTGTGAGAGAAAGTAAGTATGCGAGTGTCATAAGATGTTTATATGCAGCTACACGTGTGCCAGCATTACAGAGGTTTACTTGAGCACTTGCATGGCGCTCATTTCCTCGACCTAACATACCCAGCACCACACCTCAATGTTTGATCACAGGCGGCTTCCCAGACCTGAGGCCGGCCTCTGATTGGTGGCATGGGAAGCAGCACTTAAACACCAGTCAAGGAATACGAATCTAACCACCGGATGTTCAGAGGGCAAGAAAGTGCGACGATCGACGAAGCTTCTGACCAGGTGGAAAATCTGCGGCTTCATGGCAGTTCCTCATCAACGTTCGCAGGTACTAAGGGCTTCATCTTGGTGCTACAACCTTGTAATAACACCCTCACGAGACTGACGTGGTACAACACCTTCTTCCCCCCAGGCCTTGAAACGTGGGGAAACGTGGAATAATTCGGAATGACAAGGACAAAATTGTGCCGATGTGGAGTAATATGGGTGAGTGTGGAGGGCGCTAGCCAGGCTGATGTGGAACACCATGGACCAACGTGGAACACCGTGGGATAACACGCCTTGAACACTCACAGTCCACATCAATTGATAAAAGTTGTTTGAAGTGTTAAGAAGTTGATGATAGGGGTCGACAAGGCTGGCTTTATGCTCGCTTGTACTTTTCTTTGTTTTTGTAGTGCGGCGCACCGAGTGACTTAGGCCAAGCTGTAAATCACGACCTGACACCCGCCTGCATGTCATTGCTTACACTCTTGAATTTTTTTGTTTTAGATCGATGTGTTTTAACTGGACCGCTGCTCATGGTCGCGCAGTGGTGTGGTGTTATTTACATATTTCTTTGCCTTGAGAGATGTATTTAGTGTTTTATGGTAACTTACATATATATATTTTTAGATCAATGTTTAGTGTCGGAGGCGAAGTGGGAAGTATTCAACAATCTTATGTTAACTAAACTATTCATATTTGTGATGGGTTTTAATTCTATATGTGTGATCAAAGTTTTTTTTTTATATAATACCATAAAAGAATTTAAGAGTATCATTACATTTATAGTTAGGATTTTTCAGTTAATTTGGGGATTCTAGAAAACCAAACTTGTTAACTCTTCTTGTTTCGTCAGTGTTTTTGTTCCTCTATGTTAAACAAACAAGCAACACCTCACAAGGATCCCAACATCCGTGAAGCAGTTATGAATGTTCTGTTTTTTTAACGCTTATTTTTATTTGACAGTAAATGAATGACCAAATGACATATGGCGGATGAAATGTTTATATTCGGGTGCCATCTTTTTATACTCGGCCAACGACGATGTCCGCTGACAGCTTGTTTCTTGGCAGGACGCCGCTCGCCACCTTGGCCACGTCAAGGTCGTTCTGTACCCCGTCAGGACCTGCCTTAGAATTTACGTTAAAAAAAAAATTTCATTATTTTTTTTACGCCTTTCATGATATTTAAATGATGCAGTAAAATCTTACCCAAATTATGTATATATCTGCCCTGGCTGCAACTTAATTCCATGATAAAATTTACTTTGTTTCATTTGAGGCGTCGTTTGCCACTATAAAAATGTAAAGTAGGTTAGGTTATGTAAGGATAGGTTAGATTTTCTATAAAACTATAAATTAATAGTTAAGTATTACGATGATCTACTAAATCGTCTATGGCCGTCAGAAGTTTTAAAAAAAATCATAGAAATTGTCATATAGATTTTTTCCAACAGCAGGAAATTATTATAAGTGACCCAGAGGTGGTGACGTACTGTAGGGAGCAGACGATGACTTAACCATCAGAGAGTCAAACTTCAAGGCTGATTATCCACAAGACTTACCGTGATATTTTCTGTCGAGGAGTTGAAATGATATAGAAATAAATATTGACACCTACCTGACCCACCTGTAGAGCAACACACGGCAACACACGGCAACACACAGCAACACACGAGTGAAACTAAACAATGGAATAAATTGGCTTAAAAATAAACCTTTCCTAATATTCAGCAGAGACAAAAGAGACGAATGAGTGAGATTTCAAAATTATAAAAATTATTACCAGCGCCAAGACCTGTAATGATAGCGGGTTAAATAGTACGCCATGATATTGGAGAGAAAATCAACATTAAACTGAAAAAAAATCGACTAAAGACTGAATCACGAAAAAACCCATCGACTGAAGACTGAATCGCGAAAAAACATCCACTGAAGACTGACTCATGAGAGATATCAATTACCCTCAATAAGATCAACTGCCTTATGAGTAAATGAGGTCAAGGTATGAGAGATACTCATTGGTCAGGGGAACGTTCAATATAGATGACTATGGTAGCAGATGGTGAGGTCATCGTCCTTCAGTAGGTGATAGAGACTATAGTGGTGACGACGACGATATGAAAATATAAATACAATACCAAAGGAAATTTATAGGAGGAGGAATTTGTTTTTAAGTGATGTTCATTTGTTTCAAGACTAATATGAATGACAGATTTTCACCTAAGATAAATGAAACACGAAATCATTTCTTCTGCAGTTAATCCAAAATATAAACTCCTGAAAAGTCAGATTTGATCAAGGTTCTGCTGACGTTACCTGAGAAGGGAAGGAGGGAGGGAGGGGAGGGCAGGGGTAGTTACTAAAGCTCAATTTGATGTTACTAACTCTTGGATATAATTATAATGACTTAAATTGAGAAACCATATAAATAACGTAAATAAATCCTAATATTCCCTTAATTCCTTATTGTATATAAAAAACGATTGGGGATGCAAGGTTAGGTTAGGTTAGGTTAGGTTTAGGTTAGGTTAAGGTTAGGTTTAGGTTTAGGTTAGGTTAGGTTTAGGTTAGGTTAGGTTAGGTTTAGGTTAGGTTAGGTTAGGGTTAGGTTAGGTTAGGTTAGGTTTAGGTTAGGTTTAGGTTAGGGTTAGGTTAGGTTTAGGTTAGGTTAGGTTTAGGTTAGGTTAAGGTTAGGGTTAGGTTAGGTTTAGGTTAGGTTAGGTCTTCTCTTACCATTTGTTTTGTATAAGTGTATCAGTTTTTGTCCACCTGGTAGAGGTAACACTCGGGAATCAAAGACTTCATCGAGGTCCTGAGGTGAGTGACAAGAGCTCAGGGCATAGCAGGAGGTAACCCGCTGGTCCTCCAGGGTGAGACGCACATACATACACTGGTACACATAATACACACACGCTGGTACACATGATACACATATACACCCATATACAGGGAATAATACACGAACCAGTGTTGTAGGTAAATAGTAATAATGTTATATCCTATAAAAATAAAGAGATAGAGTAGAGTAATACACACTCATGAGACCACTAGATGTCTACATGCATACATACACATATAATACACACAGCAATTACATACACAGACAGAATTCACACGGTACACCAACACACAAAAACACGTGTAGCATGCACACATGAAGCGTCCACCACACACCTAGGTAGAGGTTACACTCATACACACACAAGATGTAATACACACAGTGGGGACACAGACAGACACACAGGTGATATACGCTCACAGGAAGCAAGGTGTGACTCGGGACAAGGGCCAGGGTATTTCCGTATTAAAGTGTACACACACATTACACCGCTCTGCTAACTCTATGTGGGGGAGGGGGCTGGTAGGTGTGTGGTGGGGAAGGAGCTGGTAGGTGTGTGGTGGGGGAGGGGTTGATAGGTGGTGGAGGAGCTGGTGGTGTGGTGGGGAGGAGCTGGTAGGTGTGGTGGGAGGAGCTGTAGGGGAGGTGGGGAGGAGCTGGTAGGAGTGGGTGGGGAGGAGCTGGTAGGTGTGTGGTGGGGAGGAGCTGGTAGGTGTGTGGTGGGGGAGGAGGAGCTAGGTGTGTGGTGGGGGAGGGGTTGATAGGTGTGTGGTGGGGGCTGGAGGGAGGGAAGTTATGTTGGGGGTGCCTGGAGGAACATACTGTAGTTTTGTTGGTGAGGGGCTTAAGGAAGATCCGGGGAGTGTAGCGGCTGTGGGGAGATAAGGTGTGAGTTGAGGATGAGGTTGATTAAGGGGTGTGTGTAGCAGGCTGGGGGACGGTAGGTGTAGGTTTGTGTAGCGGGCTGGGGGAGGGTAGGTGTAGGTGTGTCAGGATGGGAAAGGATAACCAACGCTAGGTATCTCAGCTAGTGTACAGTGTGTTTACTTATATATCAAGTGTATTATTTTTTTATTTTTGGTCTTTTTATTAATTTTTTTTTAGGGGGGGGATTTCTATATATGTGAAAAGTGTAAGGATTTTATTTTGCATGGTCACATATCCAATCCATTTACACGAGATAATCTAGAGGAAATAAGTGATAGTAATTTACATTAATGAAAAGATGCTCAAATTATATGGTACGTTATTATGTAGCGAAAATACGAGTAACATACTGTAACAACACAACACAACACAACACTAACTTATTCATAAACAATTAATAATGAAAGTCTTGGGCCTTGAGTGATATAAAGTATATGTGAACGAGAATTCCAGCTCTGGAAATTAGTTACCATCAGTGTTACCATTAGCCTCACCATGAGCTCGGTGACGTGACGTAACAGTGTATGTTACATAACCTGGGAAGACTGAGGTGTCGTGATGGTAGTAGTGGATAAATAATTCACCATTAAAACAAACAAATAAAACTATACCCTATTTGAAGTGATTTCGTTTACGAGCGAAGACATATTATTGGTTACAAGATGATTGATGACGGAGAAGGTAAACTGTCGCTGACCGTGAGGTAAAAAACACGTTCGGTCAACTAGGTGAAACAACATGGTGACCGTGTTGGCCTCTAGTTCACGTCACTTCCCCTCCATCTCACAAACCATCCCTCCTGTTAACCAACTATTTCACAAGCAACCAGCCATTTTCTCCCTCCCCTGTCATAAGCGAGTGGTAAAGGGTTGTTTGGGATCGTCAAATTAATTACGTCGCCCTAATTAGCAGTTCACTGGCGGAAACAGCCATTAGAAGCGCGTTACAACCTGGATTTTACGTGTGGAGGCCGTCGTAATTTATTGAGGGTTCAGGTAAATGGTAATTGGATACCTTGGCTTTTTTTTTTCAGGGCAAAATGTGATGTGTTTTTATAATTATTTACGGTAGAACATTGAGTACCGTACACAGCGGTTAAGAAATTCGTGTTCCATCCTAAAAGATTCAAGACTGAGAGAAAAGCAGACCGGCAGACAGAGGGAGACGGGCAGACAGAAACAGAGAACGAGAAAGAGTGACAGACAGACAGAAAATTAGAGAATGAGACAGAAACAGACAGACAATCTTCCTCTATCACAGTTAAAAAAATCGTAAGTCTATCACATAAACATTAGTCCTTATAATATATTCCGTGGATCTTGTAGGTGTTGTATGACGCTGCTGTCCTCACTATTAATAACTTGACCAATATGAGTGTCAATTTGTTATTAATAAGTGTGTAGTTAGTGTTAGTAAGTGTAAAGTATGTATGAAGTTCTTGTAAGTATATATAAAGTTGTAATTAATAAGTGTGAAGATATAAATAAATGTGAAGTTGAAGTTACCTGTACCGTGGTTGATGATGTTACCTGTACCGTGGTTGATGACGTTACCTGTACCGTGGTTGATGACGTTACCTGTACCGTGGTTGATGACGTTACCTGTACCGTGGTTGATGATGTTACCTGTACCGTGGTTGATGACGTTACCTGTACCGTGGTTGATGACGTTACCTGTACCGTGGTTGATGACGCTACCTGTGTACCGTGGTTGATGATGTTACTCACCGTGGCGATGACGTTACCTGTACCGTGGTTGATGATGTTACCTGTACCGTGGTTGATGACGTTACCTGTACCGTGGTTGATGACGTTACCTGTACCGTGGTTGATGACGTTACCTGTACCGTGGTTGATGATGTTACCTGTACCGTGGTTGATGACGTTACCTGTACCGTGGTATGTAACGTGGTATACTGTACTGTACCTCATAATGGTCATAACTTGTTTTGATAATCTTATATTATTAGTCATGGTGAAGGAAAGAATAATCATTCATCGCAAAAGGACTTTAGGCCATGACTCGTCTACTAATATGAGGTGATCTATACACACGCTATAACACTATACATCAGATATATTCTATTATATAAACTTGATTATAAAGTAGTTATATACAGTTGCTCTGTGTTAGTTAGTAAATATATCAACGATAATCAGGTGGTAGAGGGAGATAGCCTTTATTTTGAACAATATATCAGCTTAAATCACACTAATCCAGAGGCAAATTAATACCATTTTCTTCAGTATCCACAAGTAAGTACACGTCTTGCTACTGTAGAGTTTACTGCACATTTAAGAGACAAGCCGCTGTGTGTGTGGAGGGGGGGGGGGACATTTATCAGAGCCTCTGCTGCCCTGACTTACAACAGTCGTTCACGAACAATTACACAGCATAGTAGCTGGGAGACTGAGGCTAGTATATACTGTGTGTATATATACCTCGTGTAGATCCACAATAGAAACGTACGTGTGTGTGTGTGTGTGTGTGTGTGTGTGTGTGTGTGTGTGTGTGTGTGTGTAAATAAAACGTTTCGGTTAAACTGTAAACTAATATTGCACTTAATAAAGGAGAGCTTGGCAAGACGTCACATCTCGGAACATTATATTTCTAACACGTAATATCTGAACGCTCGCCCGCCAAGCCTTTCGCAACACTTTGTATTAATACTTGGAATTCGAGTAAACATGAAATATATATGTGAGTGTGTGTCGTGCCTGATGTGTAGCAACATGTGCTCATAATACTTACCCCTTCAGTCCTCCGTAAGTGCCGCGTGAATTATCAGAGAACTATATAACATAAGTGGATAATTTCTTCATGTGACACACAAGACATACAGTATAATTAAGAGGTGCATCTGTTACTGTGGTGATATAGTCCCCACAACATGTGCTTACTTCTGTGTCTCCCAGAAACAAAGTCATATTTCAAGTGGGAGATTCTCGCTACAAATAATATCTCATTACCCGAGTAGACATAAAAAAAAACAGTAGCTGGCAACTGTAATGATAGTGTATATATAAGCCCCGTGCATCTCATTTATTGTTTATATGACGGAGGCTCGGCGCCCGTCGTCTTTATGTGCCTCTCAGCTAGATATATGTGATGGCCGTGAAAGCTGACAGCTAACATCCACCGTGTAAAATCGTCCACATTTACATGTGTACCGTCAACTTATGTTGGACAAAGTGGTACATTACAGTAGGAGGCTGACAACATGGACGGTGTGCAGGTGTGTGAAGTATGTTACCATGAAGGATTTATTGTTCACATCAATACACTGTTGGTAGTACTGGCCGCCTGCCTGTCTGGCTGACCTCCACAAATGGCCCAGAAAATAACTGCTACTTTATCACAGATTATTCCGTTCCTAATAATGATTGAATGGAACACTTAAACACCATTATCTCACTGGTGCTATTAAGGTTCTTGATAAATGGACTAAACATAACTTTTCTATATTTTTTTCAGACATCTACAGTTACATGGTTTTAGAAAGCCAATGTTGACCTCAACTAGTTAGCATGGTTTCATTTTTAATTTCCACCACAGTTGGTAATACATAGATCTTAGTTCCTGGTGCACGACCCCGCACTAAAAAAAAAAAAATATTCGTGTGTGTATCAACTCGTCTCGCCCGGTCAATTTCCTTTGCTTCTTATTCATATTAATGTTTTCACTTCAATTTGTAACACAACTCTGCATACACAGGCAACTGACTGGTGAAGAAGGTTCAGTGGAAGGGTAGAGGATGGATGGGAACTTTTATACAGAATTTCAGGTCAGGTCATTGTAAAAATAGACCAATAGAAATAGGAAGAATCGGCTCTGACATCACTAAAGCTGTAGCTCTCACCTAGGTCATTGTGGGAACAGACAAGTTAGGGATCAACTCAGCTGTGACTTTTATGATATGGCGTCGAGTCTAACACACACACACACACACACACACACACACACACACACAGCCATTCCCACCCTCCATCACCTCGCTGGTTGACGGATCTCACTCGTTAAACATCTACGGTAGTGTCACGCACCACCCAAAAAATTTCTGTTCGGGTTTTCCTCTCAAAACATTAATTTGTTCGCCGGGAGACTGCCAGACACACGGACATAAAAAAAGAATACAAGGAGTCCATTTTTTAGTTAGAACAGAAGGTTGATTTAAAACCCGAGTCCTTTATACAATTATACATACATATAGTCATGTACGGTTAATTTGGGTAATGTTTTTCCTACATAACACAGGTTAGGTTAGGTTAGTTTAGGTTAGGTTAGTTTAGGTTAGGTTAGTTTAGGTTAGTTTAGGTTAGGTTAGGTTAGTTTAGGTTAGGTTAAGTTAGGTTAGGTTAGGTTAAGTTAGGTTAGGTTGCTAGTCAGCGTGTTCGTGGTGCCCGGCCAGGTTAGGTTAGGTTAGGTTAGGTTAGGTTAGTTTAGGTTAGGTTGCTAGTCAGCGTGTTCGTGGTGCCCGGCCAGGCCAGGTTAGTTTAGGTTAGTTTAGGTTAGGTTAGGTTGCTAGTCAGCGTGTTCGTGGTGCCCGGCCAGGCCAGGTTAGGTTAGATTAGTTTGGGTTAGGTTGGGTTGCTAGTCATGTGTTCGTGGTGCTGGCGGGTTGGGTTAGGTATTGGTTTGGGTTGGGTTGGGTTGCTAGTCTAAGCGTGTTCGTGGTGCCAGCCAGGTTAGTTGAGTTAGATTAGTTTAGGTTAGGTTGGTTGCTAGTCAGCGTGTTCGTGGTGCCCGGCCAGGTTAGGTTAAGGTTAGGTTAGTTTAGGTTAGGTTAGGTTGTAGTCTGGATGTGTTCGTGGTGCCCGGCCGGGTTAGGTAGTTGGGTTAGTAGGTTGGGTTAGGTTGCTTAGTCAGCGTGTTCGTGGTGCCCGGCCGGGTACTGTATAATGAAATTACAGTAAGGCTCAGAATGGAGGCGACAGTAAACATTAGTTTTATGGTGTGGGATAAAATTCTTCATTATTGTTTGTCACATTATCTGTAACCCAAAGGTAATTACCACCAATTAATAATCTCCCCCTGGTACTATTATCACCCCAATTACTATTAAGAGAGAACAATTATGTCACTTATGGTCACCGCTGTGGTCATAACATTCCGTTGTCTTCATCTTCCGTTGTGTCTCATATTTATTCGTGTTTTAAATGTTTAATATAACCTGACCTTATACAAGACAAATATCACCACATGTACACAGACAATATAGAATGAACCAAGCAAACTTATTCCTTTATCTTACCTCAACAACAAGTCACGGTGAAGCCATTAAACTATGGTTATTTTATATCGGAGTTTAATCCATTTTTGCCTCTTTAATTAAGTTAAATTATCCCATTAAACTGTATATTCCTGAATTAAATAATCAACGTTTTCCATTATTCTTACTCGACTGTGGCCCAGCTGTTGTGTGTCCCTCTCCCCGTGGTCTTGCCTTTCACTGTGACGTCAAAATAATAATAATCTCTTAATATACATGTGTGTGTGTGTGTGTGTGTGTGTGTGTGTGTATGTGTGTGTGTGTGTGTGTTTGTACATAACATCACCCAGCCCCCATAACAGGACCTCCACATCACTCAGCCCCCCCTCATTACACCACCCAGCCCCCATAACACCATCTTTACACCACCAGTCCCCATAACACCATCTCTACACCACCCAGCCCCCATAACACCATCTCTACACCACCCAGCCCCCATAACACCATCTCTACACCACCCAGCCCCACAACACCATCTCAGTCTACACCACCCCAGTCCTATAACCCATCCCTACACCACCCCAGTCCCTATAACACCATCTCTACACCACCCAGTCCCACCATAACACCATCCCTACACCACCCAGCCGCTATCCCTACACCACCCAGCCCCATAACACCACCCAGCTCCCCTAACACCACCCCTACACCACCCAGCCCCCATCTACCCCTCTTAGGACTTCTTCAGGTAACATAACACTAGGTTCTTGAGGGCGAGTGTCACGGTGGCAAGTCAGAGCTTCCTGGATCACACTTCACTGGTCCCGCCCCTCCGACTACTGAGATTTACTCGAGGGGGAGGAAGGGAGGAACCTGCCTGGGAATTTCAGTAGCCGTGGGTGAGACGTGATGGAGGTGGTGATGGTTACTGTGGTGAGGAGAGGGTTGGAAGGGAGAGAGAATGTGAGTGGGGAAAGATGTGGAAAGGGTGGGAGAAGGTGAATTTGAAGGGATGTGGGAAGGGAGGGAAAATATGAGTGGGAGAGAGTTGGAGAGGAGGGGAAATTTGAGTGAGATGGATATGGGAATGGGAGGGGAAATGCGAGTGGGAAGGATATAGAAAGAGAGGGAAAATGTGAGTAGGGAAATAATGTCACGTATGGGTAGTAATCTGGTTAGCTCTCGTGTACAAAATCGTCCTTATCCCATCACGAACAGATTATAACCAGAGACCTTTGTATATAACTAAGAGTACACGAAGAAAAACACTCACTCACACGTCTTATAAATGATGTACTGTATATCTTCAAGGTACACAGTGGACTTGAAAGCACGTATCCCCTGGCCTGGTGGGTGTCTGTTGATGCCTTTGGATACCCCACATATCCATCTTATAGCATTGGTTCATAGTGAAATCTTGAGAGTCTTCAGAATCCCTTGACAGTCTAACATAATGTATGAGTAACGTATATTACTATTTATAATAATTAGGTATTACATTAGTGTATATTATTGCATTAAAGGGGAAAATCTTGTATTAAAATGTAAGACTCGACGGGTTTAATTCCTGTCACTAATATTTTCGGTGACCTGACCTGACCTCAAGGGAATAGTCGTGAGCAATACATCATGGTTAGCCTCCTCTACGGCGTAAGCTTCAATTTATTGCTTTCATTATTATTGTGTATTTAATTTAACAAAGCAAGTACGATAGCTAAGACATTCGTGCTTGCGTAAAACAGGGTCACAATAAGTAATCACATAAGACACAACAGCTCGGCCTGATCTATGAGTTATCAACGTGACTTTCTGTACTTTTGTTATGTACTTAGACAATCAAGATGTTTATTTCTGACTGTAAATTATATTGATAAGGACAGCACAGACCACGATTCCCTAACCCATAGTTCAGTGCGTAGCGTCGTAGGTGATTGAGACATATATAAGAATGCTGACAGAAGGAGTGTACTGTTTATTGTAGGTACGGACACACAAGCAATGACTGAAACAAGTGAAGAATGAAATATTAAGATGTATTTAACTACATAAAAGGATAAATGAGAAGATGATGGATAAGAGGATGTATTGAGAGTTGTAAAATAATGGAAGAAAGAAGGATGGTATACAGAGCAGCCAAGGGAGAGGAAAATTATCAAGGGAGGTTATTTAAAAGATGTACAGGAATTTATGAAATATATTGGACAGCCTTATAGAGAAACGGTGTTATTTTAAATATATTGAATTAAATATGATGTGTTATTTATAATTTAGCTTAGGTCATGGATATAAAACAGGTAACATTCACCTATAATAACGCCGTCCTGAAAACTGGTGGTAATGTTAAAGTGTAGAGCCTTAGTTATTTAGTACCTACCTGGTGACTGTCTCTACTGTTGGTCTCTGTTACTAATTTACATCCTCTCTCTCTCTCCATTATCTTGTTTCCTCTATACTTCCCTGTTTGTTGTCCCTCTTCCTCCACATATAATCAACCATCACAGCTTCCCGTCAGCCCAGGCGACCAGTGCCCCGCTAAATCACGTATGCAAATAGCGGCTGGTGGCCAGGTGAGTGACGGAGGGTGAAAGTACTGTACAACACCTCCCCTTCGCCTGTGTTCCCGGGCTGGTTCACACGTCGCCCTACAAGATATATGGAGCTGTATATTTTACACTTCTTACTGTCCAGGGAACTGATCCTCCTGATACTGTATGTAAATGAGAGGGAAATAGGAAGTGCATAGCCGTAATGGCAGTAGGAAGTTAGTGTGTGTGTGTGTGTGAGCTTAAAATCTATGAAAATCGGATAATAAACCTACTCTAAATTGTAGGAGTTTTATACTTAAGAAATAAAGATGATCGGTAATGTTAAAAACTGTAATGGTGAAGAAAGTATACCGTTCACCCGTCAGAAAGTTTTGTAACCTGGTACAGTATAAAATATAAAAGGCAGAAACACTGAAAAAAAATTCTCCCTTGACCAATACACCAACTCGATTTCTCCTTTATCATCACTATGCCTACCATAAAGATGTCCTTCACGTGCTCCTCGAACCACGCCTCGGCAGCCTACTTCAGCACATTATCCTGAGAGCGATGCCCTTGGAGGTGGAACTACAGGTATAGAAGCAGATAATAATCACTGAAGGCCAGAGTTGGGGTGTAATCTGTGCGATGCGGGTGTTGTGTGGCACAGTGGGAGCACATCTTTGTTTTATATCGCAGTCAGTCCATCAACAGGATCCATTTGGTATTTCAGATAATTGAGATCATAATCATGCTGGTTGAGGGTTGGCTTCTGAACTTCTTTGAGGTTGGAGAATTCTGATGCTTCTATTGCAGGGATTCCATCGTTGACTCGGAGTCCTATTGATGTATCCAGGTGTCATCTCCAGTCACCAGACGGGAAAGAAGGTGGTTGAATCAGCCCAGTGTCAACCCTGAACAGAGAAGAGTCAGGGAACCGCAGTTTTCATGAATGACGTTAAAACATTTCCACATGAAGTACTGTATCATCCTCAGTGCCTATTGTGTTAACTTTAATATGCCGATCTGCCATAGTCAAGCTCTCACTTGTCGGTGGCATCTGAAGGCCGTCCAAACCAAGGGGGGGGGGTCATCCTCAAGGCTGTTGTTCTCATACTTGAACTTTCTTGTCCACCTTCGGCCGGAATATCCTGACGTTTTTTTTTCCCTTTATTTGCTAACGTTTCCCTTACCACAGTAACCACAAGCCCAACAATCTATAGTTAATTACATGCATCAATTAATCATTCCAAAAATTTACTCGTGCGTGAAGGCAAGTGTGTTTGTTGACCACATCTCCCGCCATAAACCACAGCCCCTACAGGTGACCTTCCCACGGTGACTGTCTCAACCTATAGACCACACGTCACTGCCCCCACCATCACCCACACGTCACTGCCCCCACCATCATCCACACGTCACTGCCACCATCACCCACACATCACCTCCACACGTCACTGCCTCCACCATCACCCACACGTCACTACTTCCACCATTATCACCCACACGTCACTGCCTCCACCATTACCCACACGTCACTGCCACCACCATCACCCACACGTCACTGCAACCACCATCACCCACACGTCACCGCTCTCCACCATTACCCACACGTCACTGCCACCACCATCACCCACGTCACTGCCACCACCATCACCCACACGTCACTGATACCACCATCACCCCACACGTCACTGCCACCACCATCATCCACACGTCATCCACCATTACCCACACGTCACCGCCACCACCATCATCCACACGTCACTGCCACCACCATCACCCACACGTCACTGATACCACCATCACCCACACGTCACTGCCTCCACCATCACCCACACGTCACTGCCTCCACCATCACCCACACGTCACTGCCTCCACCATCACCCACACGTCACTGCCTCCACCATCATCCACACGTCACTGCCACCACCATCATCCACACGTCCAGGGATCAGCTTACGAACACGTACCACCACACACGTCTCTGTTATATGGTTCCTCCTTATGCCGATGACACGACTGACTAACCCGCTGTTGACATTGTGTAATTTATATATACATTTGGTAATGTATATTATATATTGTAGTAAGCTCATGTATTTAACTTCTATCAATGAAGAAAATATTATAGCTAATTTATTTAAGTGGTTAATTAACATCCTCAGGTGGGTTATATAGCCAGTTGGTGATTGGCTATTATCGCAGGTGTAATATATTTAGAATGATAGAGTATATTTCAATGTATAGCTCCCTGCTGCCACCACTCACTATTATACACTATATCGCACACTGTCAACGCTACTACTATACAATCTTCACCACCACTAACATACACTGTCACATATGAATATCATAGCACTATACTATCTATCACTTCTACCACTACATCACAGTACGACCTCACAACACCATACTTCTCTCTATCACAACATAAAGACTACCCTTACCACCACCACAACACCATACTTCCCTCCACCACTACATCACAGTACGACCTTACAACACCATACTTCTCTCCATCACAACATAAAGACTACCCTTACCACCACCACAACACCATACTACCCCCCACCACAACACCATACTTCCCTCCACCACTACATCACAGCACGACCTTACAACACCATACTTCTCTCCATCACAACATAAGACGACCCACCACCACCACCACAACACCATACTACCCTGCTTCAATTATTTTTATGGCCATGCTTTAAAACTCCCAAGACTGGCCGCCCGCACTGGTGCCTCTGTCGTTTAAGATTATTTCAAATTCTTCCTTTTAAAAACATTGTTACAAAAACCATGGCGACCGCCCGTGTTGCCGTCCGAGCGCCACGACCGAAGGCAAGACCGAGCGCCACGACCGAAGGCAAGACCAAGCGCCATCGAAGTTGAATATGCGCGAAGATTTATCATTTGTTCATAATTGTGTTAGACGTGTGGGAGCTGAGAGCATGACAACAGTGTTTGGTTGACATTGTTAAAGAATTCATCTATATTGTGAATGATGAGACAATTGGTCAACAGCAGTCTCTCTCTCTCTCTCTCTCTCTCTCTCTAATCACTTCTTAACACCTCATCCCAAGCGCCTTAACACACTTCCACCATAGCTCCACATATTCCTGACACAACTTCTATACTCTCATTATCTCAATACAACAGTTTGGAAATAATGTCTTACTATCTCTGAAATTATATAGTGCTACAATTCTAACCCCAATAATGAATAAAAGGTCAAATAAACTAAACTAACCTTACCTAACCTAACCTCACCTCACCTCACCTCACCTCACCTCACCTCACCTCACCTCACCTCACCTCACCTCACCTTACCTCCACCTCACTCACTCCCCTTTCCCCTCACCCTCACCCCACCTCACCTCACCTTACCTAACCTAACCTCACCTCACCTCACCTCACCTCACCTCACCTCACCTCACCTCACCTCACCTCACCTCACCTTTTCAGTAAATAAGATTCTACCTCAGATTCAGGAGCCACATCTCTTATCTTCCACGTATTATAACATGATGATTACATACAGCCACAAATACAGTATAAAATACATCTCCCATACAGGCAACAAGGTCAAGGGTCAATACTCACACAGGTGTCATCCTCCCATCTGGCTTCCAATGATAATATCGACCTATCTAACGGAATAACGCCAGGGATTTGAACCTTTTAGATAGTAAAGAATCACTTGAACTCCAGGCGCTACTGAGCTCCAATACTGGCGCTAAGGTTTTAAGGTAATTATTGGTCTATATGGTAATGGGAGTAGATTTGATAAGGAAAAAAATATTACCTGTGTTTTGTTTACCTGAGTTATGAGGGTAGTTAATCATATTTGACACCTATATAGATTTTTTCTTAAGATACATATTATTTTCCTAAGTTTTCTCCCTTAGTTTCACAGATATATATATATTTTTTTTTTCTTTTTTTTTGTATATATATGTAATTAACATTAATAACACTTACTTGTTGTATTATATGACTATAGTTAAACCGTCATGTAAATAATAATTCACTAACTTTTATTAACTTTTTTTCTTTGTGAAGGAGGACTAGCAGGGCGCCGTATAAATCATTCATCAGTTTGTATGATGATTTATTCAACACCAAGAATTAAAAAAAATGATAAAAAAAATCAACACTTTCGCAAATTACTTATAAAAAAATCCAGTTCTTTTCATCGTAATTTTTTGGGATGAAGAATTACGGTACTAAATGATATATGTTAAATGACTTGTGTACTGTTATTATCTTTGTCTTTATGTCATGGAAACAATGAATAGACTATAATCTTTCTTAAACAATTTAGTAGTGTTATTTACTTCTGTGAGATGAAAGAATGTTACCAAATTGTTCCTCGGGTGAATAGTCGCTCTAATAAACCTGTATGAACTAAAGCCATTAACCCTTCTATTTATCCAACAGACGTGGGTTAAAAGCATGGGCAGGTATAGGGTGATGGGTCACTCACTATAAACCCATGGGTCAGGGGTCATCCAGTGGTGGGTCTTGAGTACCATGACCCAACATACTAGTCTTGCACAATGTTGCACCTTTACTGCCCCTTGCAAACCTCGAGACCACGACTAATGTAAGGGTCATTGTCAGGGAGAGTGTCTACACTTACCTGGGCTTTATTGTACTGGGGGTCACTGGGATCGTCCTTAACACACTACTACTCTAACAAATACTACTTAAAAAAGATCTCGAGCAGAATTAACTATCTCTATGTCCTTTAAGAAACGTTTGGTTAGATTTCAATCTTATTCCAGTTCAAGAGTTATTACCTCTCTCTCTCTCTCTCTCTCTCTCTCTCTCTCTCTCTCTCTTTTCCACATGTCATCTTCACCTTCCCACATCTGGTGGAGGTGAACAAGGGACCGTGAAGATAAAAACAATAAACGCACATTCCTTCCTCCCCCAATCCTCTTCCTTGCCTTTCTTCTCCTATTTCTTCTCCATTTGGCATGTATTATATCATATCTCTCTCTCTCTCTCTCTCTCTCTCTCTCTCCCGGGGTATTAATGAAACAACATCCAGGACGTGTCTTCAAACCTATGGACTGACCCGTTAGTGGAGGGTCGCGGTCCTGCCCCTCTCGTACAAGGACAGAGGACAGTGTACCGCCACCCACGCCTCTCATCCTAATTTTAACTCTGTCTTCAAAAGTGTGTTAATGCATACTAAGATAGATACTAAGATAGATAGAGAGACAGATATATATATAGAGAGAGAGAGTGTTTGGAGATAGACAGTTAGACAGTTGAGAGAGAGAGAGAGAGAGAGAGAGAGAGAGAGAGAGAGAGAGAGAGAGAGTGGAGTGGGTCGTTGAATATAAACTCTCGGTATAAACTCGGTACAAGAGAAACAATGAACACGGAGTGAACATACAAGTTATCAACGAGTCATTTCTGGCTTTACAGTGATGAGATTATGAGTTGTTCTTGTACCGTTCTGTGTAAGGTCAAGGTCATATGAGGAGCCTCAGGCGGCAGAAGATGGTGGTGAAGATGGTGTAGCAGCTCTGTCCTAAACGGATATATTAAGTAATTGTAATATAATCAGATAGAGTTCAAAAGGCCAGTGTTCTGGGTGTCTCTTGATAGTGATGTAAGAAAGGCAGAGAGTATAATCTTTCACACTCTTTTCTACATTTTATTTAGAAGTCTTTATTGTGTGACAGATAAAGAACTCCTGGCGGGGGAAGCATGAAGGTTCACACTCAGGGTCTTGAGACGGCGAAGGTCTTGGTGGAATATTTGACGGTAGTTCTGACGTGTGCTTTCCAGTTCAGTTTAAGACACCGAGGAGTTTGGTGGAGTTCGCAACCTGGACTGTGTTGGGGCCCAGTGTGATGAGAGGATGCGGAACATGGTTGGAGCAGAGGTTAATGTGCATAATCATGGTGTTGTTAGGGTTGATGGTGACGTGATTGACGGCGGTCCAATCTTGGAGACTGTTCAGTGTACTGGAGGACGCTGTAATCAGGAGCCGTGTTGTTCACACTGATACCAATGGTGGAGTCGTCAACTTAATCCCAATGAGCGGGAGTATCCTTCAGGGCATCGTCGAGGAGGATGAGGAAGCAGCAGAGCGGTCCCATCATCGTGACTGAGAGGAAGTGTGTATACCTTAGTCGTGATCACTGAGGAAGTTGGAGAGTCAAGAAATAAGACTTCTCCGGATCCCCAGATTGATGGCTTTGTTGATAATCGTGTTGTGGATGTCTGTATCAAACGCTTTGGTGAGGTTTATGAAGGTGAGCCCCACAGCGGTGTTACACTTCTCTGAGTTGTGTTAGATGAAGACTAGAAGCTGACCGGGCAGTGAGCGGTGGAGGTCTGCATATTAGCGAATAGCGGAGGGTCTCTGGCACCTACCATGGCTCTGTCTTACCTCCTGCAGTCAAACACCAAAAAAACTCTAATGTTTTATGTATTTGATCACTTGAGTATTAGAGAAAGATGAAGTCCAGCAGTCAGCGGGGCATTTTAACTGTCTGAGAGAAGCATTGATGAGGGGTTTAGCTACTTCCGGGGAGAACTCCTTGTAGAGCTTATTGGGAGTTGGTGTGGCGCTTAACCTAAAAGTGTCAATTTTCCCTCATGACATCAAATTCTTGCACCGTATGATATATATAGTGGTAAAACTATTATTAATTTGTTGAGCTGCATCATCATTAGTGAGGTAACCGAGGAAGGGGGAGTGTCTTACCCGCACCACATAAAGCCTTCACTCTACTGACTAATAGTGCTCTGCCTCACAAGTTACTTCATGGCCAGACAGTAAATCTTTTTTTACATCGCATATTTTGTGAAAAATTTCGTTACGAAGGACCTTGAAGTGGTTAGTGGCCCTGAAGTAGACGATCTTTTGTTGCTTCTACATAAGTTTTTTTTTATCCGGGTGTAATCCAGGGCGAGTCAATTTGACTTGGTATACTTCTGTGTGTGTGTGTGTGTGTGTGTGTGTGTGTGTGTGCGCGCGCACACGCATAACATTAATGTGGTTGTTTACCCGAATAATCTTTTTAGAATCTCACCTGTTCGACCCCTTCTGTGCTGCCTCCCCTAAATCTCTCCCCTCTGCTGGTCTTTCCCCTTACCCCAGAATCCCTTCATCTCCTTCCCTCAGTTTTTTCCTTAGCCCTCAGTTCCCCCTTACCTCCCCTTATTTCAGCCTAGCTTTTCCCCACCTTCCCTTCCATCTCACACCTCAACTCCCCTTATTTATTCTTCGTTCCCCTCCCCTCCCCATCCTCCCCTCTCCTCCCCTCTCCTCCCCAACCTCCCCTTCTTTATTTCCCTAAATCCCCTCACCTCCCATCCCCTTTTTAATTTTCCTCATTTACCCATGCTTCCTCTTAGCTTCCCTCGTATCCCTCGCCTCACCTCGCCTCACCTCCCCTCACCTCCCCTCACCTCCCCTCACTTCCCCTCTACGACCGCTATGCAGATTCACCGTGAAGACGTTAGTGCTAAAATTAACATCATGTAAGTTCTCGAGTCTACCCTCCACCGTCTCTTCCCATGGAGGGTGCCTGGCCCTATCTGGCTCTTTTTTTGGCCCTATCTGGCTCCGTGGCCCTATCTGGCTCCCTCTAGCTCTGTGTGGCCCTATCTGGCTCTGTGTGAATATCCGGTTCCATCTTGTATTTTTGTCTTATCTATAGCTCCCCGGCCCTATTTGGCTCTACATGGCTCTACATGGCTCTACTTGATTCTCTGCAGTCTCTTCTGGCTCTTTAGCTCTTTGAACCTTACCTGGATCTGTCTAGTAACTCTATTTAGTCCTCACTTTCCGTCTAACTCTACCTGACTTACTATGGCTGTCTCGTCCTTGCTCTATTTATTTTATTCCTATTGCATGACTTTATTTGGCTCGCCCTGGTTCTATTTGGCTCTTAATTGGGTCTACCTGCTCTTATCTGGCTCTGTTGAGGTGTATCTGATCTTCTCTGCCGTATCTGGTCATATCTGGTCCTATCTACTTTTGACTGCCTTCCCGTCTACCTGTCGCTTTCTGTTTCCCCGTCCACCTGGCTCTATTTTCTCTCCGTCCACCTGTCTCTATTGTCTCCCTGTCTTCCTGTCTACCTGTCTCTGTTGTCTCCCGTCCACTTGTCTCTATTGTCTCCCCGTCCACCTGTCTATTGTCTTCCCGTCTACCTGTCTCTATTGTCTTCCGTCCACCTACTCACCCCTCGGTAATAGTCTTACAGTGCTGAGGGCCCATTCCTTCCTTTTTCCTCCCCTCAGCCACTCACACCTGTCCTCAGCCACCCACATCTGTCCTCAGCCTCCCACACCTGTCCTCAGCCTCACCTGTCCTCAGCCACCCACACCTGTCCTCCCACACCTGTCCTCAGCCACCCCACACCTGTCCTCAGCCACCCACACCTGTCCTCAGCCACCCACACACCTGTCCTCAGCCTCCCACACCTGTCCTCAGCCACTCACACCTGTCCTCAGCCATCCACACCTGTCCTCAGCCTCCCACACCTGTCCTCAGCCTCCCACACCTGTCCTCAGCCTCCCACACCTGTCCTCAGCCTCCCACACCTGCCAAACTTCTCAAAACATCAGATTTATATTTCACTTAATATCGAAATAACATTGAAATTTTGAATAACACGTCGACAAGCTACATACACTCACTGGTATACTCTTCACTTGATACCGTTGAGGTCGTGTTTAAGTGTGTATTGATAACTCTAGGACGCGTCTATAGCTTACCCGGAGAGCGAGTCATAATACCTTCTTCTGGAGATGTGTAGTGTGAGGTGGTCGTCCAGACATGGTGGGTATAATTTGTCGTCGCTCAGTTGTCGGGGCGGAAGACAGGAAAGACACTTAATTGCCAATCAGAAACAATGAATGGCAAAAACAATTCATTACGGCCGACGATCACATTATCCCGTGAGCACATTGGACAAGATGTTCATTATCCCCAACTCGATCAATTCCCTCAATCACCTTTCAATCCCCTCAATCACCTCTCAATTTCCTGAGAGCAGTGCCGAGGTGGGCAATACCCGGGCGTGACGCTGCCCACATGGTCGCTACTCCCACGTCAACCTAAACAAAGTCAGGCTCTACGAGTGACGGCTGGTTGCCGATTACTGATTGCGTCTTGATAATTGAGCTTCGCATTATTGGCATAATAACCAGGCCCCTACAAGTTATTAGTCTTGGTTATATTCTATGTCTAAAAGATGATGGATGAAGGTAATCAGAGCGCGTCTCAGAGAGCTGTTCTTGAGAGAACTCCGTCAACTGCAATTAATGAGCTGGCAACCAACATTATCCCTCATGGTTCACTCGCAGCCGGTAAGTTGCTTGTACATTTGTAAAAAGAACAACAATACTTAACGAAATGAAACAGAAAGTAAGATAAAATATGAGGCGCATAAACTGTATAACAGTTGTAATAATCGTGCTTGTTACTTCATGATGAGAGAGACGACAGCTGGGCCACCACACACCTGCCCCACCAGGTGTGTGGCACCACTGTACAGTGCCACACACCTACCTCGCCATCATCTTTACCATCAATTCTCAAATCAAAATAACTTCCATCATCATAATCACCATTAGGTACACCATCTTCACCATCATCATAATCACCATTAGGTACACCATCTTCACCATCATCATAATCACCATTAGGTACACCATCTTCACCGTGATCACAAGCGACACCATCATCATCACACACGTTACCATCATCAACATCACCATTAGGTACGCCAACTTCACCATCATCACAAGCGACACCATCATCATTACGATCACCATTAGGGACACCATAATCACCATCACCACGCCCACCATTATAATCAATATGAACATAGGTACCATAAACTCCACCATTACCACCACCATTACCATACCACCACCACAGCCGTCACCAGTCCTAGCACCGCCGCCTGCGGGAGTCCTCCGGCGGCCACCCGCATGCAGCCAGAGAGGTGAAACACAGTTTTTTGCGGCCTATCACGAGTGTGGCGGCGGTGGTGGAAGATTAAATATTAAACTGTTGTGGCAATGTTATTATCACATTCCTGCTACACACCACCACCACCACCCGCCTCAGCACCGTCCTCTATGTATATTTGTATGTATGTGTGCATGCTTATGCTATGTATAGGTATTTGCTTTGTGTAAATGAAACTTCCTTCAAGACATCCTAACAGTTTATCTTAAAGTTGTTAGTCCACATTAGTTTATTTTCAATCTATATTACAATGCAAATGAACATGACCTAATTTATTGTCTCCTCTTGTGTATGAGTGTCCGTCCTGGGTGGCCGAGACATGACCGAGCTGTTCGTATTAAACAAAATCGAACATCTGTGTTGCATATCAGTTCAAGTGTTTGTGTATGTCAGTTGTGTGTCGTGGTATGCACTGTACATGTTTGTGTGTCGTGTATATGCCATATTATGTGTATGAGTGTCAAGTATGAGTGTCAGATGTGGTGTGCCTAATGTTTGTGTGTATGTGTGTCACGTTGTATGCTTGGCATGTGCGCAGCGATGCGTCCACGCAGCTTGTTTCTCTGTTCAAGCATGACGTGTAGTGTGTGTGTGTGTGTGTGTGTGTGTGTCGGTTTTGGGCCCTCTCATCTTAACACCTCCGGGACACAACCCAACATTATCCCAGACACTCTGTAAATGGACCAGCGCCAACCAGTGGGGTGGGATGAGAGGGGCAGAGGAGGAGTGGGGGTGGTAAGAGGAAAGTGGGTGTTGGGGATGGGGGTGAGAGGGACAGCAGGAGAGAAGGTGTAAGGAATGAGTGGGGCAGGGGAGATGGGGTTGGTGGCCGTGTTGTGTGTGGCCAGAGGGTCTCAACCAAGTGTCGGGTCAGACACAGTAAAACACTACCTAGTAATCGAGTGTGATAACGAGATTATTATAAAAGGAAGTAAGTGCTCATACATACATACAGTACATACATACATACAGTACATACACACATACAGTACATACATACATACAGTACATACACACATACATACATACAGTACATACATGCATACAGTACATACATACAGTACATACATACAGTACATACATGCATACAGTACATACATACAGTACATACATACAGTACATACATACAGTACATAAATACATACAGTACATACATACATACATACATACATACATACAGTACATTCATACATACATACATACAGTACATAAATACATACAGTACATACATACATACATACATACATACATACATACATACATACAGTACATTCATACATGCATACATACAGTACATAAATACATACAGTACATACATACATACATACATACATACATACATGCATACAGTACATACGTACAGTACATAAATACATACAGTACATACAGTACATACATACATACATACCGTACATACATACATACATACATACATACATACATACATACATACATACATAAATACTGTCATAACTTCTTCAATACACCATAATTAGAAATTATCTTGTGAATTAACATAAACACAAGTAGATAATATCATTGTGGTTTATAAATGCTCTTTGCCTTAATAAACATAAAATTTGGGGGAGTTAACTATTATCGTCAAAATATAAAAAAATATATAAATTAATAAAAAAAAATAATGGTATTAGTACAAAAGAAAATATGATTATTCAATATTTTCCATAAGGTATATAGGACATATTCTTAGCTCAAACAAATATAGTGTACGTGATAGATTGCGTAATGCGTATGGTACCGCAATTCGTACAGGGAAAGCTAACTAGAAATGAGCTTCTCAGTGTTGCCCAGATGTCTGTTCACGACTGTGGTTTCCATCAACTCAGCCATCCTCATTACAATCCAGCTTTGGCCCCCAAGCGACTATCATCTGTGTCGAAGTCCTATACCTCTGGGGGCGCCTATTTCAAGCTGTTTTGGAACTGAAGGAGGCGTGTGGCTGAGACGTAGTGTGAGAAGCAGAGGGAAGGCTTCTATAAGGATTAAATGACTTGCGTTGTGAGTTTGACGGAAAACTGGAGCACGTGTAGAGAAGACAGGGGAGACTAAAGTACATGGAGAAATGGAATCTATTTTGTTCTTCAGCCTCTTGTATAAATATTCAGTTTGTAACAGCTTTTTTGACCACCGCTCATATGTTGATCACGAACTTGATCATCACACTTGACGACACTCGCCTTCCCTGGATGACACTCGCCTTCCCTGGATGACACTCGCCTTCCCTGGATGACACCCACCCTCCCTGGATGACCCCCACCTCTCCTGGATGACACCCCATCTCTCCTGGATGACACCCCATCTCTCCTGGATGACGCACACCTGTCTTGGATGACACACATTTCCTGGATGACTCTCCTTCCCTAGATGGCCACTTCTGGATGACACTCACCTCCCCTGGCTGGATGACTCGCAACTCCCCTGGATGACACTCACTTCCCCTGGATGACACTCCCCTCCCCTGGATGACACTCACCTCCCCTGGCGTGGATGACTCGCAACTCCCCTGGATGACACTCACTTCCCCTGGATGACACTCCCCTCCCCTGGATGACACTCACCTCCCCTGGCGTGGATGACACTCACCTCCCCTGGCGTGGATGACTCGCACCTCCCCTGGATGACACTCACCACCCCTGGAAGTAACACATCTTACTGAGGGTGATAGACCTCCCACAAGTAACACTCTTGTTGCTAGCAGAACGGTAGTGGCGACTGAATTAAACCGTGAAACAATAAACTAACATTTTTATCTAAATTCTTGCACGTTTTCTCATCTGGCGGGAATGAGGTAATAGCAGTAATCCGGGCATGGCATCTCCCGGGCCTGTTACAAGGCCTCACTGTTCGATGGAAGGTTATTTGGCTAGACCCCCCTAAGATCACAAGCTTCTAAATAACACTCTGTGACATAAGTCGTGACTGCCCGCGTGGCCAGATGCTCTGCAAAGATCAAGTATCATATTTTCGTATTCTTTCGCCATATTTGGTGCGTCGGGGTTGTCTGGTGGACATTTGCACACCTGAACCAGGTATAATGTTGATGTTCGCACCGTCAGAGTCAATCATTTAGTGAGCCATCAGCAGGGAATGTCCATGTTGAGAAGTAATCTCTTAACTCACATTGGATCTTCGCTCAGGTTGCAGAAATCAAAATTTTACGGACCCTCATAAGGACCACCAAGAAAGCTACCTGAACATTATCATAATGGAACGCTCAAAACCCATCATCTTCACTCAAAAACACGAACAAAAACTCCTAATACAACTCACCCTAAGAAATCTTACAAGAGGTGGAAGTGGGAGAGGGCGGGGGAGGTGCGGCGGTGGGCAAGGATGATGTATCGAGTTTGAAGATTGGCTGGGAGATAAGGTCGCCAAATCAAATTAGTACTTTTTATCTAATTAATGTTGTATTATATGCTATCACTTGGTTAGAAAAACTCGTTTACATTTCCTATCTTCAGCTACTCTTCACTTATATCATCTGAGGGATAAAACAGCGGATTAAACATTTATTTACGAAAAATATATATAAAGAAAGAAATATTTCCCACCTAACAGCAGTGAAGGACTATTCAGGTTACGCTATCATACACTCGATACAATCTCATGTTACGCTATCATACACTCGATACAATCTCATGTTACGCTATCATACACTCGATACAATCTCAGGTTACACTGTCATACACTCGATACAATCTCAGGTTACACTATCATACACTCGATACAATCTCAGGTTATACTATCATTCACTCGATACAATCTATGGAAATAAATAACATTCCAAATGGATAATTATAACAATAATAAAGCAAAAAATGCGGACTTTCTCAGTTATGTTGTGGCATTGTTCTTCCGTGGGTCCAGCTCACAGGGTTCCCAGTTCCTCGTGCATAACACTATATTATGACATAACATCCTCTAGTGCAATAAAATTTTACGTCACCTTAACCAATATCCTATAAAGTGACTCTGAAATCTTATATACTAAAGATTAAGAGAAAATACGCAAAGAATTTAAATAAAAACACGAGAGAGTAAGATGAGGTCACCCACAACATTGGCAACACCAGCGGGAGTTTCTTTTAAGTGGCCGACAACTTAACCTGAATTCTGGGTTGCGCTTTGGGTGGCGGCGTGTGCTAAGAGCGTTTTTTGTACGGCCAGTTTTTAGAGCAAGTTTTTGGTGTTTGTGGTTAATATGAAGTGTGGAGGCGAGTGTTAAGGACAGTTTGATCCCTTAAAAAAACCGTGGTATAGTGTGGTTGTGAGGTCTGGCCAGGGACGGTGTGTATGTGAGGTCTGGCCAGGGACGGTGTGTACTGTATGTGAGGTCTGACCAGGGACGGTGTAGGTATGAGGTCTGTCCAAGGTGGGTGTGGATGAGGGACTTAGCCAGAAAGTATGTGGCTGAGGGAGGGTGTGGCTAAGGGGTCTGGCCAGAGAACCACCTCTGAGGAACCCAGTGAGACATCCATATACAATTCGCTCCCCGTGATGGAACTTGAGTCACAAAAAGAAACATCAGAACTGACTTTTCCTCCCCGACTGTCGTTTTGGTGCTGTTGGGTTGTTTTATCTCATTTAGGGTCGATACTGTTTCATGTTTGGAGGGAGCGAACTTTTCACCCCGACTGATAACCCACATAAAGAAAACACGAAGTTCCCAAGTTGTTAATGTATTTCTCCTTGGTCAATGAAATTAGATGAATGAAAGTTCTTGTTTGTCAGCTTCTTTTCTTTTCTCTTCTTTAGTATGGGTTCCTTCCCTTCCTTCTCCTCCCCCTTCCCTTCCTTCTTCTCTTCCCTTCCTTCTCCTTCCCTTCCCTCCCTTCTCCTCCCAATATTTCTCCTCCCCTTCCCTTCCTTCTCCTCCCCTTCTCTTCCTTCCCCTCCCTTCCTTCTTCTCCCCTTCCCTTCCTTCTCCTCCCCTCCCTTCTCCCCTCCCTTCTCCCCTCTCCTTCCCCCATGTGTCCTCTCTCACAAATATGAATACGCACGTGTTTGCTCCGGCACGTGTAGACTCCAGTAGGCAGAGGAAGGCTGGCCAGGTGCGCCCTCAGGTAGGCTCATGCAGAGTCACGTTAAGAAATTATATACGGTGTTTCGGCATAAATAATATATTGATTATTGTGTGAGCGGCGAGTCTTTGATGGTGGTGGTGGTGGTGGTGGTGATGGTGGTGGTGGTGGTGGTGATAGTGGTGGCGGCGAATTTAAGGTATATGACGTTATATATTAAGGTAATCAACCATATACTCGCCCTCCTTAACAATACCATAGCAAATCTCTTACTCGGGTGAAATATGTGCGACTTATAAACCACTCGTAAAACTGTTGGGTGTTGTTCTTGACGGGTTGCCACACGATAATGTAAACCTCAACTGTTCAACAAGAAATTTAATAGCTAATGAAAAGTTCGTACCGTGTGAGGTGTGTGAGATTGTAACCGCGATAACCGTAACGTTGTTTAATGATGAAGAACAAGTGTTCAAATGTTCATCTTTGTGTTCTTGAAAGGTTAAGTTGTCCCTCATGATGCTAATTTTGTCAACTGAAAACTTCAAACTATCTCACGGTTAATAAAGTGGTTTAGTGAGGTGGATTTTCTCACATTTGGTGTTTCTGTCAACCTCTGCTGTTGTTAACCTCAACTATGTTCACCTGGACCCCTCTACGGAAGTTAGCATAGACGTGGATTGACTTAGATAGTCTGGCTTATTCATCATGATTCTGCAGAAGAAATAGATGACCAGCCGCGTCTACTGGGTCAGAGTTGATTGATTCTTTGGGTTAGGTTAGGTTAGGTTCCCTGGTGCCGTGTTACATGCTCTAGTGGTTTTATCTTCATTCTCTATTAAGATTCAATTGATAACTCGCGAGTGCACAAAATGTCGTAAGCATTTATATAATATTGATGAGGAAGCCAATCGTAATGAGACGATAAATTCTAGCAGTCTGCCTCATGTAAGTGACACATTGGTAATGTTTTGATACATCAACTGATCTATTATTAAAGGAACAGTAGCGACACCAGATGACATGTTACACAGTAATATTGGCATTGTAGTATAGATGTCCATGTTATATGCAGGCGAGGGAGGTAGACTGGTGCTGGCACTTTGTCTCTCTCTCTCTCTCCTCATAGATAATGTATCACGTAGCGCCACACTCTATACCAATATTACTAAGACAATATATGCTGTTATTGCTTTTCCTTCTCAGGTAAAACTTGATAAGAATTGTGTTTCTCTCTCTCTCTCTCCTTCTTCATTACTCCATGTCTTCGTGTAGTACAATGTTAAGCTCCGATAGAAAAATATTGATCTGACTTTACTTAAGAACACTATTAGTAGATTTAATCAGCTTGATTTAAAGGTTACAGAGTCTACGTCAGCACTAAACTGAGGGACCAGGACGGACACAAGCTAATGTTCACATGAACTAGTTATTGTGGAAAAGTTTCTGGGTTAATAAATAAATCTTCTCGAATCTAATCTGAAAAATATTAGAACTTTGAATAAGAGTTACTAGACATGATGTTATCTGAAGATGACGCACATCAGTGTATGAGTTTAGACCGCCGGACTGTGAGGGTGGTGGGGTCTGACCACGAGTTGGTCTTGGTAACTATCGCAATGACCACCTACATTATCAATTAGAGCTAGGGTGGAGTCTACACTAGGTAGATTCTGATAATAGCATTAATCCCTATTATTTTCTTGACTTGTATGAATAGCAACTACTTTAGGAAGCAGAAACCCCAGGTAAAAAAACATAATAGCCATAGAGGATTAGCCAATTAGCTCTCTGGGTGCCGGCATGTCATGTTGCACTATCATTATATGGTGGCGATGCTGCTTAATCGTCCACTTAATTCCATTATCGATGTTTAGAAAAAATATCGTCCATGGGGTCATTCGTCAGCATCAAGACCTCCCGCCCTAGACGCCCCGCCGGGGAGTAATTATAGAAAATGGGGTTCAGCTGACACAACACACGACCACCACTCACGTGTTACACCCAGTGTGGCCACCTACACCCAGTGTGGTAGTGTGGCCACCTACACCCAGTGTGGTAGTGTGGCCACCTACACCCAGTGTGGTAGTGTGGCCACCTACACCCAGTGTGGTAGTGTGGCCACCTACACCCAGTGTGGGAGTGTGGCCACCTACACCCAGTGTGGGAGTGTGGCCACCTACACCCAGTGTGGGAGTGTGGCCACCTACACCCAGTGTGGTAGTGTGGACAACTACACCCAGTGTGGCCACCTACACCCAGTGTGGTAGTGTGGCCACCTACACCCAGTGTGGTAGTGTGGACAACTACACCCAGTGTGGCCACCTACACCCAGTGTGGTAGTGTGGCCACCTACACCCAGTGTGGTAGTGTGGCCACCTACACCCAGTGTGGTAGTGTGGCCACCTACACCCAGTGTGGTAGTGTGGCCACCTACACCCAGTCTGGTAGTGTGGCCACCTACACCCAGTGTGGTAGTGTGGCCACCTACACCCAGTGTGGTAGTGTGGCCACCAACACCCAGTGTGGTAGTGTGGCCACCAACACCCAGTGTGGTAGTGTGGCCACCTACACCCAGTCTGGTAGTGTGGCCTGCCGTGAGCACTAAGAGTTCAGGGTTTAAGCGGTAAATATATGAGAAGTTGTCCTTACAGATACTGTTGCTGTATGAAATTGATTCTGTACTCAGTATATTATGCACTTCATCTATAGCAGTGCCTCTTAGGACGGGCTATAATTCTTCATTATACTGTTGGTCCTAATTAAGGGTGGTCTGAATAGTATGTTTATATGTGTTGGCACAGAGGCTCACCACTGCTGTGTCCCGCCGCCAGTCAGGTGAGTCGTGTTGAATGTTTCACTTTTTACCAGCTGTACAGTTAAGTGACTGAGTCACTTATGTCATCTCATAACTCTGATTTAAGGGAAAGATCGGGGAAAAATTCACAAAAGTTCATTGATATTGATAAGTAGTGATAGCTTAATAAAGGGAGGGGGTACAGGCGGGCCTTATCGTCGGTAGAGGGGCAACACCTCGTCAGGGGCTGGGAGTGCTTCTACTATACTGTATAACCTCTGTACAGACCTAAACCTGTTGTTGAGTATGAACTGAAACCCTAATACAACACGATCGTTACTTGGTAGGTTCACCGTGACTGGAAATGTCACTTAAAGATGACTGGACGATATTTCCTTCACATTGCCAGAATTCTCCATCGCTCTAAGATGAGAAAAGGGTGGGGCGGGGTGGGGTGGGGTGGGGCGGGGTGGGGTGGGGTGGGGCGGGGTGAAGTAGAAAACACCATGCATGCCCAAATAAGATTAATAGCTTTCTAAAAAAAAAACACACACACAAAAACTAATATTTCATTGTGAGAGGAGGGCGGAGTGTTACCCGACTTACTTCACCTTTCACTATATAGAGATTTTAGGTTGAAATTTCCGGCGGAGGATTGTGTCGACACGAGGCCCGCAGGTGTGTGGTGGTGTCTTAAGTTATTGTCGTGTTTGATTGTATTATATTGGTTTTTGTCGTCGTGGTTCGTTTGTACGTCCTCAGATTCTTTAATTTCCGGGTTCATTCTTACATATTTTGATTTTTTGTCTTGGTTCATACTTAAGTTGTTATTATTATTATTATTATTATTATTCCATTGTTAAAAAAAGTTATCTCCCTCTTAATTTTTCCTATTTTATTAAGTTTAAAAAATATTATCATTTATTTTCCATTATTTCGTAATAAGATTTTTTTTCTCGGGAACAATATAGAATAATCGTCCTCACCAAGATGAACACAACCAAGTTAATCCCTATCGTCTACAATTACTGACCTCTATAGATTTTATCATCCAGAGCGGATCATTGTCTTCACCTTCATTACTGGTCGACTTCAATAATGGAAAAGTTACTCATCAGAGACACTTACGTAAGAAAACTAATCACCACTTACTTGCTACAATGGGAACTATTAGTACCACTCCAACACTGGCTTGCAACACTGGATTGTCTTCTTCAATAACGCTTAACTATGGTCTATAACACATGGCAAGGAGCGGCCACTTAAGGCGTAACAATGAGGGGGCTGGCGTGTTGTGTGGTGAGCGCAACCACTGATAATGGCAGGACCAACATTAGTGTAAGTAATTACCACCAAAATCATTTATCTTGAACCTGGTACCTAGATGACCCGGGAGGAGGCGATCCACGCTCGTCTCCTCCTCCTCCTCCTCCCCCTCCTCCGTCTCCTCTCCCTCCTCCTCCTCCTCCTCCTCTCCCTCCTCCGTCTCCTCTCCCTCCTCCTCCTTTCCCTCCTCCTCCTCCTCCTCGTGATCCCTGTACCACTATCGGTAGAACAAATATATAGATCGTCTTTTTTTTTTAAATTACAGGTTAATACGTCGGAAATATTTTAGGTTAATAGTTGAAAAGTTTAGTATTAGCTGTAACTTAATACTTGTGAAGTTGTTGGCTGTAGTTGACGGTTGAGGATGACCTGATAACGAGATCTGAGGTTGACGAGTTCCATAACAATTTAAATAATGAGTCACTTAATGCACAAAGGCAGAGCATACCATACAGAAGACTCTGATCAAACAACAATGACCCTAAATGGATAAATAATTATTTAAAGAATATTATTGGACAAAGGAAGGCTATAGGTAGGAGAATAAATCTTGGAGACGTTTACCTCCTAGATTATTATAAGGTATTGGCCGGTTGGGTTAAGACCGAGATAAGAAAAGCAAAGAGGAATAATGAACTGAAGGTAGCAAGGGAGGCGAATTCAAACCCCAAGGGATTCTATCAAATGTATCAAACTAAAACACGAGAAAAGATTGGACCCATACAGTCAGAGATCGGCGAGCTAACTGATAAAGACGGAGAACTGAGCAATACTCTCAATAAATATTTTTCAACAGTTTTCACCACCGAAAATTTAAACATGATACCCGAGGCACCGACTCTATACAGAGATAGTGAAGAAAACAAATTATCGATGTTAGTAAGCAAATTGACAAACTGAAGCCTAATAAGTCACCTGGTCCTGATGAGATATTTGCCAGAGTATTAAAGGAATGTAAGGAAGAGCTTAGTATACCCATATCAACGTTGTTAAACATATCCTTAAAAACGGGTGTAGTACCAGAATCCTGGAGGATAGCGAATGTAATACCGATTTTCAAGATGGGAGATAGATCATTATTATGTAACTACCGTCCAATTAGTCTAACATTAATTGTAGGCAAATTAATGGAAACAATCATTTCAAACTCTTCGAAATCACCTGGAGAAGCACAAGTTGATCAATGATTCCCTGCATGGCTTCACAAGCGGGCGTTCATGTCTAACTAATATATTAACATTCTTTTCATCTGTTTTCGAATCAGTGGACGAGGGGCACAATTATGATGTGATATATCTCGACTTTAGCACGGATATTCTCATACAAAAACCCCGAGGGCACCTCTGAGTGCTGCCGATGCGGAGCTGTCACCCAACCTCCCGAGCGTCAAGAAGATCCTGCTCATCCACGGAACACAGAGATCACACGGAACACAGAGAACACACGGAACACAGAGAACACACGGAACACAGAGAACACACGAAACACAGAGAACACACGAAACACAGAGAACACACGAAACCCAAAGCCAGAAATATGATGTAGAAACACAAGCATCAACATTACACACCTCCACCATGCAGCCGTAGTGTTCAATATGTATGGAAGATATTTAACATTGTAAATAGACATAAATCAACACACATACGTAGAGGTGAAGAGCCAGACATCACCACCATAAGCTGTCTCCCACTCGGCCACCACCATAAGCTGTCTCCCACCCGGCCACCACCATAAGCTGTCTCCCACTCGGCCACCACCATAAGCTGTCTACCACTCGGCCACCACCATAAGCTGTCTCCCCACCCGCCACCACCATAAGCTGTCCCACCCGGCCACCACCATAAGCTGTCTCCCACCCGGCCACCACCATAAGCTGTCTCCCACCCTGCCACCACCATAAGCTGTCTCCCACTCGGCCACCACCATAAGCTGTCTCCCACCCACCGGCCACCACCATAAGCTCCACCACCATCACCAGCTGTCTCACCGGCCACCACCATAATAACCCACCCGGCCACCACCATAAGCTGTCTCCCACCGGCCACCACCATAAGCTGTCTCCCACCCGGCCACCACCATAAGCTCCACCACCCGGCCACCACCATAAGCTGTCTCCCACCCGGCCACCACCATAAGCTGTCTCCCACCCGGCCACCACCATAAGCTGCTCCCACCCGGCCACCATGTCTCCCACCCGGCCACCACCATAAGCTGTCTCCCACTCGGCCACCACCATAAGCTGTCTCCCACCCGGCCACCACCATAAGCTGTCTCCCCACCCGGCCACCACCATAAGCTGTCTCCCACCCGGCCACCTAGCTGTCTCCACCGGCCACCACCATAAGCTGTCTCCTCCCACCACCATACTCACCCGGCCACCACCATAAGCTGTCTCCCACCCGGCCACCACCATAAGCTGTCTCCCACCCGGCCACCACCATAAGCTGTCTCCCTCTCCCACCCGGCCACCACCAGCTGTCTCCACCAGCTGCCGGCCACCACCATAAGCTGCACCGGCCACCACCACTGAGCCTGTCTCCCACCGGGCCACCACCACTAGGCCGTCGCCCACCCGGCCACCACCCCCCAGTCCTCACGTCATCACAACCCACAAAATTCCCATTAGCGCATCATAATGGTAATTAATGGGAAAGATGATGGTAATGGCGCCAGGTTAATCCCCGATTAGGAGACCAAACCCCATCAAAGACCCGCCAGGAGACACAGCTGTGGTGGTGGTGGTGAGGGCGCAGGGGTGGTGCTGTGGTGAGGGAGGGTGATGTAGCAATGGTGAGGGAGAGAGGGAGGGAGGGTGATGCTGTGGTGAGGGAGGGAGGGTGATGCTGTGAGTGAGGGGGAGGGAGGAGGAGTGACGCTGTGGTGAGGAGGGAGAAGGGAGGAGGAGTGATGCGCTGGTAGGGGGAGGAGGAGGGTGACGCTTTGTGTGGTGAGAGGGAAGGGAAGAGGAGGGTGACGCTGTGTGGTGAGGGAGGGAGAAGTGACCTTTGTGGTGAGGGAAAGGGAGAAGGGAGTGGAGGGTGAGGGGGGAGGGAGGGAGAAGTGATGCTGTGGTGAGAGGGGAAGGGAGGAGGGTGATGCTGTGTGTGAGGGAGGAGGAGGAGGGTGACGCTGTGGTGGTGAGGGAGGAGGAGGGGTGACGCTGTGGGGAGAAAGGGTGGAGGGTGAAAGGGGAGAGGGAGGAAGAGGTGATGCTGTGGTGGAAGGGAGAGGAGGAGGAGTGATATATGCTGCAATGATGAGGGGAGAGGAAGAGGTGTGCTGCTATTGGTGAGAGGAGAAGGGTGGAGGAGTGAGGAGAGGAGGGAGAGGTTATGCTGTGGTGAGAGGGAGAGGTGATGCTGTGAGGTGAGGGAGAGGTGGAGGGTGAGGAGGGAGGGAGGGTGATGCTGTGGTGAGAGGGAGAAGAGTCTGATGCTGTGGTGAGAGGGAGAAGGGAGGAAGGGAGCCGATGCTGTGGGGGGAGAGGAGGAGGGTGATGCTGTGGTGAGGGAGAGGGAGGGAGGGTGTGAGGGGGAGAAGGAGGAGGGTGATGCTCTGGTGGGAGGAGGAGGGTGATGCTGTGGTGAGGGGGAGGAAGGTGAGGGGAGAGGGAGGAGGGTGAGAGGGAGGAGGGGGAGAGAGGTGAGGGGGAAAGGGAGGAGGGTGATGCTGTGGAGAGGGAGAAGGGTGAGGGGGAGAGGGATATTTCGTATTCTGCCGACCTGACCTGCCTAGGGAAGTTGTCTATTGCCTGGCCCTGAAAATTGTGATTTGGTAACTTTTTGAGAACCTGCTATCATTCTTGTCATTATCAATTGGGAGTCTTGTAGGTGTTGTTGCTCGGATCGTTCTATTGTTTGCCACACTTCTCTGGCCAAGATGGGTAGCTGCTGGTTGATGGGTCTTACTCCCAGGTCTCTGTATTAAAGCTGTGGTTCTGTTATTGGGGAATCTTTCACCTGTGACGAATGTTAGAGGGCTTCGTTCTGGACCACCTGTAGTTAGAGTATTTGGGTGATGCTTACAGTGTGTAGAGGTACTGCTGTGTGGTGCTGTAGAGGTACTGCTGGGTGGTGCTGTAGAGGTACTGCTGGGTGGTGCTGTAGAGGTACTGCTGGGTGGTGCTGTAGAGGTACTGCTGGGTGGTGCTGTAGAGGTACTGCTGGGTGGTGCTGTAGAGGTACTGCTTGGTGGTGCTGTAGAGTACTGCTGGGTGGTGCTGTAGAGTGCTGCTGGGTGGTGCTGTAGAGTACTGCTGGGTGGTGCTGTAGAGGTACTGCTGGGTGGGTCAATATCGACATGCAAGATGAGCGATTTTAACCAGGCGTAGTTATATTTCTCCAAACAGGGCAATGAAGCGGTACTGTTTTTTTTTTTTTTTGTAGACATGATGGATATGTTGAGACCTAGAAGGGTGCCTCTGCTCTTATGTTTTATCTGACCATTATTGATTACTAGTGGTTTAAAGGTGGTGTAAGTTATTTTCTTTGGGGTGTTGTTGAGTAATGCCATCTGCATATGTAACATCCATAACATCCTCGTTTCCGCTCATTGGTGGGAAGGTCTCTCCTATGTGTTGCCCTACTCGCAGCTTAGCTCATCTGCCGTCGAGAAAATTGTCCAGCAGTTTTTTTTTCGGTATTGGTAGGTGAGTCCTGGCTGTGGATCTGTATTTTATACCATCTTGCCATACTTTGTCAAATAATCTTCGTGGCGTTTCGGAGAGTTAAGTTACATTGGTTACCATTTTTGCAGCTATAGCGATTGTAATAGACTTGCATTTCATAATTCCAAATTGTCCGCAGTTGATTCTATTGTTCGTTTCCAGGTTTGTTTCATTGTAGAGTGAGGTGAAGTAGGAATGACCTCTGGTGGAGGGGAGTACAGTACTGGAGGGAGGTACTGTACAGTCTCCCACAAAAGCCCTGTCGCGCCTCCTGCTCTTCCGCGAACCCCGAGATTTAGACTCGTGAATCCGAAGCAGTAAACTGATACATTATTCTGTCCATAAATACTTCGGATTCACGAGTCTGAATCTGGGGGTTCACGGTCCAGGAGGAGAGGCGACAGGACTTTTGTGGGTGATTGTATCTTCAGGGTGTATTAGCCGGGTGTAGTTCCTCCTCTGGTGACATAAGGTGTTACTATTACCTCGCCTCGGGATGGTGACTGCCACAGTTTGTCCCGGAAGTTTGCGTTATACAACATTGCAGTGCTGGGAAAGTCACTGGTTCAATGGTGTTGATCAGACGGGCAGCCCCAGAATCCAGCGTGTACCCAGGATAGATTTACAAACATTTACAAACAAGCACAAAAATATGAATCCAAACTCGCATTAGTACAAATATACGTACTACATGTACACACAAACACAAATATATACACAAACTGACACACCTGTACAAACTGACACACACACATGTACAAACTGACACACACACATGTACAAACTGACACACACACATGTACAAACTGACACACACACATTTTACAAACTGACACACACACATGTGCAAACTGGCACACACATGTACAAACTGACACACACATGTACAAACTGACACACCTGTACAAACAGATACACACACACATGTACACGCTGAACAGGAAGCCCTCACACATGCAGATACACACATACACACTTTGAATATATACACTGGAACACGTGTACATACAAATAATTTACACACGAATAAATTTTGCATACGCACATAAACAAATACACACACACACACACACACACACACACACACATAAGTGCTCAAACCACAAATCAATATTTTGCTTTTCTTCTCCCATGTGGCTTAATAGGCAGTAAGGAGAGCGAGAGAGAGAGAGAGAGAGAGAGAGCATACAGAGAAAAAGAGATTGATGGGTAAGAATAAAGGAGGGAATATGAGAAGGAGGGAATATGAGAAGGAGGGAAGTGGGAGAAGGTGAAGAGGGTAGGGGGATGGGGAGGGAGGGAGGGAGTATAGCGGTAGGCTGTAGAAGGTCCACTAATTACACCCCATTGACCTCTGGCACCTACTACAGGCTGTCCTTCCTCAGTCATTGCCGGTAAGGGGAGACGGGGAAACAAGTGGGGGGCGGAGTTATGTATAGCTAGAAATAATGGAAAAGGTGGAACAGAGACGTGAGGGAAGTAGTGGGGGAGTGTGGGAGGTGAGGGGATGAGTGTGGGAGGAAAGTGGGGGACAGTGGCAACCTTGGGTCACTGGTCACGGCCAAGTTGGTTGAATATTTGAAGTCACAGCTGAGGTGTAGTAATTGAGGTGTTTGTTGCCTCGACACACCCCAGCCCACCATGTTCCCTGCCACACCCCACCCCACCATGTTCCCTGCCACACCCCACCCCACCATGTTCCCTGCCACACCCCACCCCACCATGTTCCTGCCACACCCCACCCCACCATGTTCCCTGCCACACCCCACCATGTTCCCTGCCACACCACACCCCACCATGTTCCTGCCACACCCTAGCCCACCATGTTTCCCTGCACACCCCAGCCCACCATGTTTCCCTGCCACACCCACCCCACCCCACCCCACCATGTTCCTGCCACACCCCAGCCCACCATGTTCCCTGCCACACCACACCCCACCATGTTCCTGCCACACCCTAGCCCACCATGTTCCCTGCCCCACCCACACCACCATGTTCAGTGCCACACCCCACCATGTTCCTGCCACACCCACCATGTTTCCTGCCACACCCCAACCCACCATGTTCCCTGCCACACCCCACCATGTTCCCTGCCCCACCCCACCATGTTCCCTGCCACACCCCCACAACACCGTCATAATGCTGCCCATGTTACAGTTGTAATGCTAGCACATAATAAGTGTCTGTCACCTACGTCAACATCATCCCTCAAATTTATAAAGAAAACATATCCATAACAACAGAGCCTCGCCGTGTGGCTGAGAGCGACACGGCGGCAGTCTTGGGAAGTTACACGGGCGGCGAGCAAATACAACACCCAATAGTATGATGCCAGGGGAGGAGTGGGTAGGTGAGGGTGAGGTTGGGGGTTGAGGGGGGTTCTTCTACCACCTACACCACCTCACATTATAAGGAGGAGATTGTCACGACGAATATCACTTCCACCTCCCCCTCACTCTCCCCACACCCGAAGGATGAGAGTACACATCCCCTTCTTCTTCACACTCTTACAAGAACATCTTTATTGAGGGTTGTGTGTTACGGTATATGTTTTGAGATAGAGAGGAGGAGTAACTGAGACACGTGAGAGCTATTCTCTGTGTCACACTTTAGCTTTTGTTAAGGTGAGAGCTTAATCTTGAAGGTGGCGTGGGAAAAGATCTTAAGAGCAAAACAGATGAGAGGTCATATTCACAAGTGCGGTAAATGGTTTAAGAACAATCTATGGCCACTTACTATCCTGTAACACCTGGCACTAATGTTCCACCACCTGGCACTAATGTTCCACCACCTGGCACTAATGTTCCACCACCTGGCACTAATGTTCCACCACCTGGCACTAATGTTCCACCACCTGGCACTAATGTTCCACCACCTGGCACTAATGTTCCAACACCTGGCACTAATGTTCCAACACCTGGCACTAATGTTGCACACCTGGCACTAATGGCACCTGGCACTGATGTTGCACCACACCACCAACTGATGTTGCACCACCTGGCACTGATGTTGCACCACCTGGCACTGATGTTGCACCACCTGGCACTGATGTTGCACCACCTGGCACTGATGTTGCACCACCTGGCACTGATGTTGCACCACCTGGCACTGATGTTGCACCACCTGGCACTGATGTTGCACCACCTGGCACTGATGTTCCACCACCTGGCACTGATGTTCCACCACCTGGCACTGATGTTCCACCACCTGGCACTGATGTTCCACCACCTGGCACTAATGTTCCACCACAGGACTCAGCATGACAGATTCTGTTGTTGGATCTCGGAACACGTTGACTTACTTGCTTATCACATACACTGTAGCGTCTAGGAGTCCAGGCGGGGTGAGTGAACCTTTTAGGCGATGTAGAAAAGTAAACCGAGTTATAGTGTGGGATGGCCGCTGCGACCTGGTGCTAGTTATGGACACTACGAATAGTGAACTGGTCATTAATAATATCAGATGTATAATTATTTTAAATATATCTCAATTTATTCTTAAAAACTCGTATTTTATTTAGTGAACCGACCTGTGAGTTTAGTTTAGTTTAACAAATTTATTGACAAAGCTTGGAGTACAGTTTGCCTGTTATGAGTAATTCAGTCAGGTCTTGGCACTGAGGGTGGTATCACTTCTCACTGCCACGCAGGACAGAGGTTCATACACAAATAAATACAACATATTCATTAACAGTATATAGAGGTCAGAGTCATGTGGGTGATGAAGGAGCAATTTTAGAAACTTTGTCTGCATAAGAAAACATATAACTTTACTTCTAGAATGTCCTAAAACAAGTGGAGGAATTGTTAGAGTAAATACGGCCCATGCATGCTAGGACGATGCCATGCCCGCTCACCTGTTAACATAGAGGTTGGATAGAATAACATCGTTGGTTTATCTTGTGAAACGCTGCAAAGATAAAATCGCCGAACTAATACGAAATTGTTGTTAATCCTTTTTATTTGTTCAGGAAAAAAAATCGAACAAAGAAATGTAGGAAATTTGCAACTGGTCCATTTTTCTTATTCTCGAAGTAATAAATGAGTTTTCTTCTATAGACAATTTTCCTAAAGTTGCGCCTTCCCGCGAGTCTGTTGTCTAAATATCACCAAAACTTTATTACTTTTTTACATTATTTAACTTATTATAGGGGGTTGAAGGCGAGTCAAGTAGCTTCCATCAAATTATTGGATTTAATCAACAGTAGGAACACGATGAGAGAGGAGGCTTCTTAAGAGAGTTGGAGTGTGAGTAGAATTGAATTCTCTTCCTTGTGGATTTTCGGTCTTGTGAAACTTCGCTTCTGCTGTACGTGGTGTAAACCCGTTCAGGCCAATTAAGCCTCCTCCGACCATTACATGTGACATACACTGAAATGGAATTTTCCTGCTAGATACCCAGAGAGATACAGGGAAATTCCACCAGTACTTACGCATACCCACATGACAGGGTATCCACCTACTACAGCACCACATGGCGGAACTTACATCGTCTCTCGTCACAAATAATTTAACTCCATGTTCAACATCAACAATTATTTTAATAAAGTTTACCAAAATCTCAAAAACTAGGATTGTAACATTTATTAAAAATTACTTAAACCTGAATAATTTATTTGTAAAAAGCCCAGCTCTTCATAAACGCCGTCATCTTATGAGAGTGAAACAAAACACTTCAGTGACGTTCATTAAAATCAATATATTAAAAAGATAAAAAGGTTCACTTCTCAACACCTGACTTACTGTGTGACATACCCCTCCCAGAGACTGTTTTACAGTTTAACACCGCCCTCAAATGACACCTCCAGGAGCGACCTTGTAGACACATGGTTTGGTTCCTAGAAGTCAAACTAGTGTGTAGGTTATACAGTATGTGACGGGAGTGAGGTGGGAGGGGAGACAGGACCACACAGCCTCGCCTGCAGCAAGTGATCGGTGTTTTAGAAGTGTTCAGCTTGGGGATTGCTGGCGGCCTGGCCCGAGGGTGGTCGCTGGGATTGTAGTCAACTGATAATAATGATACAGCTGGCACGGTATAATAACATGTAAATGGTCAGGAGTGCGGATCCAAAGGCGCCATTTATTGGTGACACGCAGACCGCAATCATTATGACAACTGTTGTTGCAAACACAGGTTTTTAGTGTTCATTATTTGCAGTATTTTAGATGCATGGTGTATGTACAGTATGTATGCCTCAGACATTAAGGCAGTGTATATATGTGAGGAAACAATTTCACTTATTTTACTTATTTTAGTCATCTTAAGTGAAGAAATATCATTTATTTATGATATTTAATAAGTTTTTATTGCACTATTATATTCATGCTACAAGAGTTTAAATGAATATGGTTGTTTCTGTCCGCAGTTTTATAAAGAATCAAGTTAGGATACATTGCTTGGACGAGCCTCAGGTCGTAACTGAACATTGCCTGTACTCACGGCACCACTACCACCCTACAACTAACCATAAGAACTGCTGCTTAATTCCTTAAGGTGGCAAAATCAAAATACTCCCTTTCCCTGTTCATTGAATATAAACAATTGTAATTGCAAGTTCTTAATGTATAACAAGTGTACGCTCAAGAGACAGCAAGAGAGCTCCTTTGGCCTGAGGGAAGCATTATGTCCTCCACATCACACCTCAGCTTGCAGGAGGTGGCGCTTCTCCCGCCACCCACCAGACGTATCATGTGGCCACTCTATTTAGGATCATATTTCAGGCGACGGGCGCAAAGCGACAGTCTTTTGTTGGCGGCCCTCTGTCGGCCGCTCTTACAACTAACCTGCACCCTGGCTATCCACTAACAGCCAGCCACTGCTTTTTGGCCTTTTGTCACTGATGCCAGCATCATATTGTGTCATCACTTACAGCTTTGTTGCCATGATGCTAATGGTTGTGTTCTTGTGATTATCTGTCATTACCCCGTCGACGAGAAATCTTGTAAGGCAGACAAGACTCGCGCCATTATTCAGACGTGTGGCTGTGGGCGGGCAGCTCCCTGTGTTGTGGTGGAGGTGGAGACCTGAACACTAGTTGTGGAAAAAGTCGTGACGGAGGGTGTCAAAAGGGTCTTTCTCTCTGTTCCTGGGGGTTAAAACAGCCCTCAGGGGGGAATCTCGCCAACAGGTTCCCTCGTTTCGACCTCACTGGCAAGCTCAACAATTCCGGACTTACCGAACAAAAATACTACACTGCACTCATTGTCGCTTTATGAAATATTCCCTGGGCTAAGTAACTCTATATAGGACAAGATATAATGGATATTAATTTAGTTGGGTGTAAGTGGGAGAGGCGGGATGTGGTGAACGATGAGAGAGACGCACCTCAAGTGTTCGCTCACCGCCACCCCACCACGGCGGCTCCTCTGATGTGGCCTTCTATTAATTAATACATGAGCCCAGACCTGGCTACCGCGGCGAACAGTGGAGGGTAGCAGTTAGTAGTGGAGGGTAGTGGTAACAGTGGAGGGCAGTAGTTAGTAGTGGAGGGTAGTGGTAACAGTGGAGGGAAGTAACAGTAGAGGGCAGTAGTAGTGGAGGGTAGTGGCAGTAGTAGTGGAGGGTAGTGGCAGCAGTAATGGAGGGTAGTGGCAGTAGTAGTGGAGGGAAGTGACAGTAGAGGGCAGTGGCATGGTCAGGCAGGCACCATAGAGTGGTAATGAACCAGAACATAAGAATGGAGGAAACTGCAGCGGGCCTATTGGCCCATATACTGGGCAGTCCCGTTTACACCCGACCCTTATCGCTCATATATCCATCCAACCTATGTTTGAAGCTATCCAGTGTGTTCGAGTCAATGATGAAGTTCGATTAACTTGTTCCACTCATCCGTTATATTTCCAAACCAGTGTTTACCTATCTCGCGCCTAAATCTAAATTTGTCTAATTTAAAGCCATTGTTACGAGTTCCTTCCTAAAGTGATATGTTGATGTAACATACTGTGGGAGTTAACTGCTGACCAGGAATATGTCCCCATTACTCCAGTTACCCTCAGTGAGAGTGGTGCAGGTGGTGGCCAACTTCCTTAGTTCAAAGACCTGTGACTGAGATCGGTAATCCTTATGATTATAAAACACCCGCTCAGTTATCCAATGGCTCCCATGAATCTCCATCGGTTGAGTCATAACCCAGACTCCCAGTCAGTCAGACCTGTTGTACTGTACCAGACTAAGGTGTATGTCTTCCTGTTCCTGCTTAAAGCTCCTGGTTGTTCCGCCATGCTGTGATCGGATATCCTGTTACAGACTTATGATTCTTCAAAGGAGCTGCCATCTAAATTCTTTCATAAACGTCCTGGCATCAGCCCACTCATCTTCAACACCTGTGTTGATACCTGCATTCGACACCTGTACTCTTCCAGATGGTGATTATGGAGCCTTTCCACCAGACATGACAACAGTATAAACCTTCTTTCAATCACCGGCGCTTGTTGTGTCTTCTAACCCAGGGTTGAGTGCGGGGTCAGCCACAGAGCAAAACACAGCACTAGAGCTGCACACAACACCATCAGCTTACAAGCTCCCTTGACACTCATCTACATCACAGAGACGTAGTGGCCACCATCGATACATCATTGCAACTACTCAACTGTTCCGGCGACACACACACACCATTCATTTTCAGGTATACACTTGTATTGGAGATTTTCACTCCTCGCTCACAGAGAGCCTGACCTCGCCATACAACCAGGTGTAACTTACTGTATAGGTACAAACATAATTTTTAAGTGATTTCTTTCGATATCAACTGAGGGTATTATTCTCTTCTCATACACGTTCTCATTAACACCAGACATTCCAAGCATAAATATTATGTGTTAATACCTACATCAGAACTTTAGAGGACACTAATTATACCTTTATATCTGATAATGAACTAGCAGAGGCATCCAGTTCCATGTCTCGGGATTTATTTACCTATGATACACTTTCAGTTTGTTTCATGCTTCTTCCCCTCTTGTTGCTGACTCTAGTGCTAAAGTTTCGTTAGCCAACACTGATGCTACTGTACCTGTGTTAATAATGCTTACATTGATTGTCAACTGTCTCATCCCAATATACTGAAAAAGATACATTCCATTGAATGTAATCTTTTTCTTATTCTCAACCAATGTTAATGATTCCACCTTTACTAACCCTCTATGCCAGCATCTCCACAGCAATCTTGACATCAAATATCCTTAAACAAACTTGTTCGTCTTGTATCGTTCTGAATTTTTCAAGGTTCCCGAAGCATTATGGATCGGTTGTGTCTAATAGAAGAATGTGTATCTCGAGTTACGTACACCAGCAGATGAAAAAAATTCTTGGTGAACTGCCTCCACAAAAATTTTCTTCGTGATCTGCCTCCCACCCCCCAGATCCTTCCTGATAAAGGAAATGCTAAAAACATTATGCTTTTCGGGAACACTGTGCATGTGTTCTGGACTGTTACTTACACAGGGATTTTCAAGATCCCCTATCATTAGTTCGTACCGTCATTCATAAGACGCATATGCATACCAAATATATTTATATCTTTTCCCTGTATTGTGATTCTTTTTCTGCTAAACTGAAATTCATAATAATAACATTTTTAAAGTTGATAATGGGATGTCATGTGATTCTCTGCTATCTCTTATGTTTATCTACAGCTCTCGCTTCCTTACCTTCATAATACAGCCACAATTGCTTGAAATGGAAAATTTCTCATTTCACCAATAACTCACCACACCAGGGCTCTCACACGTATACTGTAGCCCAGCCTTCTATCTTAACCCCTATGGTGATAACAGATATTGAGTCTAATGGCAAAAGGAGTTCTAGAATGTCACCCACTTCTGGCCTCAGCAAAACCTCGACCTCGGAGACGTTCTTTTAATTTTTCAGGTCCACCATGGCAGCAGACACCTTCATCCTTCTACTCCAGTCACTACCAGTCTTATTTACTCCCCGGTCAGTCTTGCGACTCATCTCATACTGGTGTTGGAGGTTCCACAAGTCAAGTATATTTGCGAGGACCACACAAAACACCAGAGATAGGGCGCTTGCTATGCTGGTAAGAAAGCCTCCCAATCACAGGCAGAACATCATCTTGATAATCCACGTCACCAGCGGCGGGGAGCCTCGCCCCCATCCCTCCATAATTGTTCCATTGACAAGGGTGACGTTACTGCTCTTTCGTTTGATTCATCTGCCCCTGATGAGCTTTGTTAAAATATGTTGTCAAAGTATTACCTTAAATGTTTTTGTAGGCTCGGGATTATCGTGAATCCATCATCATGTCGGAAACTTTTCACGCGCATTACAAGTCACATCTTCAAACCTGATACACACTATTGTATCTGATAATCTTATAACAGTTCTCTAGGGTTTTTACATTTATATTTAACCCTTGGTGAAACATCGATCCAAACAAATATCTTGGTAATAAATCATTTTACTTTCAAGTGTGATATCATTCTAGGTTTTAAGGCCTTGTTTAAACATGATATCATCCTCCAACATACGCAGCATACTCTGTGTGGGATAACATTCGTCATGATAGCGTCTCTTCTCCCATAAAAACAGATCGTTTTGTATCCCACAACGATCACCTCCACGTCGCAGACATCGACGACAACATGAGCGTCGTCATGTTTCAGTAATGTGCCCGAGTGGATGCATTACAGCCTCCACCTCCACCCCTTACTCCACCGTATGAGGGAATCAAGCAAGTAATGAACCACTTAAATGAGGATGTTCATTTGCTTGGCAAGCCTCTTACATCTGTTACCATCGACCGTAGGTAGCTGTTTTCTTTTTAAAATTTTTAATTTAGTTAACGGGGTATTCATTGACTCTGGTCTCTTCCACCAATAATTAATGACACCAGTGTTGTCTGTTTGGCCAAGAGAGACATATTTCCTCGGAAAGAGAACTTGTGTTGTTGACCATTAAGTAGTACTGTGCCATCTGCTGCTTCACTCATTAGCGATTCCCTTGTGTCATGACTACCCCTAATTTCCCAGATGTGCACAGTTCCTCTGACAATTCTTCACCAGTGTGTATTACTGGTGATTTTAACCTACATCTTTCTGAAACTGATTACTCAGAGAAAAACAATCCCTGTTTAATCTGTTCTAGGAATATCGTAACACTGTTGCTGTGTCATGTGAACCCCTGAATAACATTAAAATGTTAACGCATATTGACCCTGAGTCTGGTACTCCAGCTTACTGACTCTTCCAGTTTCACTATGCAGTAGAGGATGAGTTAGTTGGTGACCTACTTTACTTTCTATGGGGTGACTGTTCCCTGTACCTCCCTCGGAGTGTTCCTCTACTCTAGTGGTCTAGTGCGATGCTCCCTTCTCTTATTGATAACAGACGTATCGCCGCTGCCACAGTACTGGATAAATACCCCATCCCTGCCCTCACCGACTTCCTCCTGGACATTAGCAAATATATGTTAGTATCTTTCATATTAATCCTTTAGAGAGCAAGGGCTCTCCTCAGCTGAATAAAATCATCTGGCGTTAGTCAGAACAAAATACCTAAGGGATACTTTGCCCACTGAAGGGTTAAACATCTCCAGGGTTTCTGGTAAATTGAAATCTCCTTCCAGTCATGCTTCATGACGCTTATCGTTCTTGGGAGCAATTTTTTATTTACTGGAATGATCTTCGGTTTTCATGAATCACCTTCACTTTCTCCAGACTTGTGAACACTGTATCCCAATGTGACAGGCAATACCCTCAGGGTCTACCTTATGGGTGGTCTTTAGAAGAATTTGAGTTAACAGCGTCAATAAGACAAACCTAAAAAAACTTTCTGGTGAGAGAATGACAGCAAGAAGTTTATACAGCTCAGTTTGCTACTGCCTTTAGACCCCTATACTGTATGTGACTTATGGCGGAGAATGACGCATACTTGTAACGGGACAAAATGACGTGGACTGCACTCTGGTGGCTGAACTTGGCACACAACAGGAGAAAGCTGACACACACGTGTTCCTGCTTGCCTCCCATGTATCATCTGCAGGACATGACTGTTATCACCAGGGCACCAAACACTAATATCGCCATGCTTGAATGCGCCTTCACTCGTGATAGTGATGCCAGAATCCTCTTCTGAACAGGAACCAATCAGAGACAAAGGTTCATCTATGTATCAGCCATTGGTAAGTCACTCGGTCCAGATGTATGCAAAGTACCTTCCAGGGCTGCATTCCTTCACTGAATATAATAGCACAAGTGCATTATTTTATAGGTAAAGGTAAAAAGCAAGCATTCAACTGGGTTATGTCTCAGCCAGAAGTGTGCGATGCCATGAAGTTGGTTAGCTCATCCCTCGATGCCTGCGATAAACGATTGTTGTACATGAGTGCAGCAGTGTCAGATACAAACTCATATGTAGCAATATTGCTCAGACATACCATCTTCTGCCAACAAAGGATGTACTGAGGTGCCATGTGGCACTTGCCAACTATCAAGCTTATATCTGGCCTGGGTCCTTCAGGCAGATGCCACAGCACTCATCCCCGATGACCATGGCTGTGATGTCAATGGTGGGAGCTTGTGGCAGATATCACTGTGTGGAGACAGGTGCCCATGCAGAAGAAATGCACTACCATGCACTGACGCATGTAAGTGCACAAATACACAAATGTATACAACCAATCTGACTTAGTCTTGTTGAGGACTAATTATGACACTGGCCTATACATGTAGTTAATCGGGATACTGACGTGATTCTGATGGTTTTAGTTCTCGGTCCTCGGAAAAAGGCGTACAAGTCACTAATGTAGTGTTAAATTTTAAATAAGTTAGAAATTTTGGCTTAGATTTCCATGCTGCCTTGTCGTGTGGGTAACCTCAGACCGTATGTGACCCTGAAGGGCCTACTAAGAAACAAACAGTAAGATTGACTTCATATTTTTGCTCTGTTAGTGGACTGTACTGGGCAATGTGTTGAGAAGTGGTAATATACTGTATTCTTAATTCACCTGAGAAAGATAAAAATGGTCATTATTAGTGTCAAATTAAGGCAAAAAAGTCATTTTTCACTGGTTTCACCTGTTAAACGGATATACTCAGATTACATCAGCATGTGGTGACGCTCAACAATATTATTCTGAAATATATGGTTTTATTCCCTTTACGTGTTTTACTATAATGCTGTTTTCAAAATTACTTCGATGGTTAGGTGAATGACAAGTGAAAATGTTATCCGACTCCGGAACCCAATGGGACCCTCACACCGAAGCTGTCAGGGAGGTGCAACCAACTCGTTAATGAACACCTGTTTGGTTTAGCCCATAAGATATCCTCTGGGCATACTGGACCCACCTGCCTACAAACTTCATCTATCTACTACCACTCACCTTGTTACTCACTCAAGCACCTTCGTGGTTGAAGCCCAGTAATAACGTTATAACAACAACAACAACAACAACAACAACATACTCAAAACTATGGAAATACATAAGGAAGTACGATTAGTCATACAGTCAGGTGTATTTAAGAATAATACGAATGTTGCTACAAGAAACTGTGGCCGGTATGGTTGCCACACATATGGATACAAGGCGTGAACCTCGTCAAAAACCGTAAGGGCGGTCCAACATACACCTTTAGTAGAATAAATCATGGTATATGTCACAGCCGGTTATGGTCCAACATTATTTTCGACATAAACAAAGTCATATATTAGCGAAACTAGTCAAGCCCTTCATTTGTAGTGAACACAGAGCCACATGTTCACTAGCATAAAACAAACGTGATCTTGGGAGTGAGGTATGGAGCCACATATGCAGGGTTGTAGGGCAAGTGTCTTCATTAGCAACAGGTATGTGTGTGTATATCTGGGCGGGCTGATGGATGATACAAGCGTGACATGGCCCTTAGTCACACCCCGCTCACTAACCCTTACCACCACCACCACTAGAAAATGGGGAATGAGGAAGGAAGGAGAAAAAACGAATAGGAAAGAGGGGAAGGGGAAATAAACGGGGAATAAAGTGGAGTAACCGAAGTTTGGAATTTATGAGAAGGGAAGAAGTTGGAGTAAAAGGAGGAAGAGAAAGAATGATAATAAGTTAAGTAGATGAAAGGAAACTCTGTTTGAGATGTGTTGGTGGGTGTGTTGGTGGGTGTGTTGAGATGTGTTGGTGGGTGTGTTGGTGGGTGTGTTGGTGGGTGTGTTGAGATGTGTTGGTGGGGTGTTGGTGTGTTGGTGGGTGTGTTGAGATGTGTTGGTGGGTGTGTTGAGATGTGTTGAGATGTGTTGGTGGGTGTTGTTGGTTGGTGTATTGGTGGAGTGTGTTGATGGGTGTGTTGAGATGTGTTGGTGGGTGTGTTGGTGAGACGTGTTGGTGGGTGTGTTGAGATGTGTTGGTGGGTGTGTTGAGAGGTGTGTTGAGATGTGTTGGTGGGTGTGTTGAGATGTGTTGGTGGGTGTGTTGAGATGTGTTGGTGGATGTGTTGGTGGATGTGTTGGTGGGTGTGTTGAGGTGTGTTGGTGGGTGTGTTGGTGGGTGTGTTGGTGGGTGTGTTGGTGGGTGTGTTGAGATGTGTTGGTGGGCGTGTTGAGATGTGTTGGTGGGTGTGTTGAGATGTGTTGGTGGATGTGTTGAGATGTGTTGGTGGGTGTGTTGAGGTGTGTTGGTGGGTGTGTTGGTGAGTGTGTTGGCGGGTGTGTTGAGATGTGTTGGTGGGTGTGTTGAGATGTGTTGTTGAGATGTTTTGGTGGGTGTGTTGGTGAGTGTGTTGGTGGGTGTGTTGGTGGGTGTGTTGAGATGTGTTGGTGGGTGTGTTGAGGTGTGTAAGTGTATACACTCGTGAATGAGATATTTACTTGACTATTTGCTCACCGTAAAAAAGTATATTTAAAAACAAATATAAACATTGGGTAAGAATAAAGTCCTTTTGTACACAGAGGGTTGGCAGAAGTTTCCCCGTCGCCAAGTTGGAGACACTGGTGGTACCTACGGCAGGACGTTGACATAAACAATGACAAGACGAACAGTTA